>NC_070601.1:3048072-3116888 GCF_027409825.1 Scomber japonicus
GTGTGTGTGTGTGTGTGTTGTTAGTGCAAAAAACATCTGCATAAATATCCATGTAAGTCCATGTGAGAGGCTGTGTGTGCCTGATATGACAGCATGTGTGTGTGTGTGTGTGTGTGTGTGTGCGCTTGTCCAGGTCTGGTGTGTATGTGGGGGGCCGGCCAGCTCCCGGTCTGACAGGAGGATTATGGGAAACAGATGACTTACGCTTCTAATTTGCGGCCTTAAATTGCAAACAGAGTTTCAGGAGTCCAGGAGAGTTATAAATGGTGAAAGAAAGGTGTGTATGTGTATGTGTGTGTGTGAGTGTGTGTGTGTGTGGCATATCCCACCCACCCTCACTCCACACACAAACACACACACATCACTACATGTTGACTGCAGGTTCACCCAAACACAGAATGACAGGTTATACATTTACATTTCATTTTACATTTCAGGCGTTTAAACAAAGAATTCATGCAGTTTGATGAAAGCTGCAGCAAGAATATGAATATTAACACCTCACACTGTCAACATGGGAGGGGACAGTAAAGAGCACAAAGGTTAAAAGTGTCAAATTGGTGCGACAGTTTAAGATTTGAGCTTATTTGTTTGAGATATTTCAAAATAAGAGCATAGAAGCTGACTTTCCTGCTCATTTCTGGCCTGATTTATTATTAATTATTATTCTCACTATATATTAAATCATCAAAAAGCACAATGCATGTTTCTATACTTATGCAGATGACACACAACTGTACATCTCTGCTGCAGCTATAAACTTCATTACTATCCGTCTCCCAGCAGTAAATAAAAAGGATGAGCAATAATCTCTTAAAGTGAAAAGGAGATGAATGTGAAATCCTTGCTAGTGGGCCCCAAAACAAAAACATAGCTAAAGTACAACCGTTTATAAATCAAAAAGAGACGCTGGAAACTGATGCCTTTGTTTCAAGCCAATTTGATTACTGTAATGCACTTTTTACTGGCCTCCTGAGAACAAAAAAAAAAAAAAAACCCAGTGAGAGACTTGAGCTCATTGAAAACTGTGCAGCTCGGCTACTAACCAGAACCAAGAGGAGAGGACACATTAGTGCAGGAATAAGCTGCAACGCTAACTCCCTTGTTAACTATTTGAGTTCAAGAACACTGCGATCATCTGCTGCTGCTGGTTTATTGGAGCAACGGCCGAAAGAAAATTGAGGATGAAGCATTAGTCAATAATGCCTCAAAGCTATGAAACTAACTACCGATAGACATCAGGGGAAGCCAGCTCGCTATGTATTGTAAAAAGAAAGCTACAAATTTATCTCTTTGTTTTAGCCTAGCTTCAATGTTTTTTGCATATTATGTTAAATTCATGTTTTTTATGTTCATCCTTATGTAAAGCACTTGGTTCTTTGAGTTGCATATTGTATGAAAGGTGCTATAGAAATAAAGTTTATTATCATGATTTGTATTATTCACATTGTTGTCATCATGATTAACCCTAACTTAAACTATGAAATGAAGACACACAGTTTAATCTAATTCATTTAACCTATTAAAATCTATTTAAACCAACTGTAATGAGTTTTACTGGAAAGCAAATATATAAAAAAACAAACAAAAAAGTGGGTTTTAAATGACCATACCATTTATTTTAAATGTTCTTAAGATTTAAATGTAATCTATATTATCATGCAGTATTGTTGTAGCACTCTATAACGATCATGATACAGTCTTGTAGCACCAAAAATGTTATTAAAATGTACCCAAAATAGCAAGAACTGACTTTTTTTCCCTTCTAGAGATAAAACTATCACTCCAGAAATGATAAGAAGTGGATCTTTGCCAGTGAAAACTTTGTGAAATGTGTTTTTTTCTTGCAACGTCATGATAAAAGAAGCATTGCTATCTGCTGCTCTCAAATCTCTGTTGAGTCTACGTGTTATCTATGTTCATATAAATCCAATAAAGGTGCGGTCAGTGGCTCATATCAAGCATGAAGACAAAAATCCCACCGTGACAAAGCTCTGCTCCTGCAACACATGTGCTGTGAAGGTAAACAGCTGAGCCAGCAGCTCATAAACCAGCACCTGTTGGTGATTAACCTTTCCAGCTAAGGTAGGGAGAGGAACACGCGTCTTCTTTGGCGAGGAGGAATGCGGCGCTCGGACATCGGAGACAGACTCGGAGATTCCAGACCAATGAGAGCTCTGGGAGTGGAAATACCCACGAGACAGCTGGGGAGCTTTCACCTGGCACCTGTTGAGCAACCGCAGGACTTTGCCGGAGAGACGCTCCTGGCTCTTGCTCCTGCTCCTGCTGCTGGTTAGAGCTGTGAGCGTGGACGTCAGTCATCGTCGGTATGAGCAAATCTGGAGTGAATCATCATCATATGGGTCCTTAGAGACTTCTGTTCCTCTTTTTTTTCTTGCTACAACACCTACTAAACACAAAAGTAGCAGCAGGGAGGCCCTTAATAAATCATTGTAGGTGCCAGTTAAGGCAGGGATCCAACTACTGTGTGAAAATATGTGAATAATGCAACACACACAATAAGACTATAAACCTCAATTCACTCTATTAGAAAGCAGCTAAAGAATATTAATTAAATCATTGTCATGTAAGGTGGTTTATTCATTTTAAAAAGATGATTGGCACAACCTAAAGTGCAACTAGATTTGTCCATCATGTCTATCAGTTATGATTACATAGTTAATCTAAAGGGATTTGAGATCTGGCTTATGATGATTGAAAACATATTTATCTGAAAGTGAACATACTGTACTGGGAATACTGGTCTCATCTTGCACAGGAAAGGTAACCATAGGAGATAAAACTTAAAGCAGGAAGTCATACTTGCTGCCATAGAAATAATGGAAAACAGCTAAATTAGACCTAATAAACTGGAATTTCACTTCAAGGAAAAATATTGCTCACTACATATTTTGAATTTTGAGACACTTCCTAATAAACTCCAGTTAAAAAATGCTTCAATTGGAAATGTGGATTATTGGTTTTGGACATCAACTACTGTAGCAACACTTTAGTTAATAAAGTTCTTCTTACTACAGGTGTTGCTGGAGCTTTGACTTCAGACAGCATTGATCAACAGAAGTCTGGCCTGGTCAAATACATACAGTACCAGTTTAGCCAGATGATTGAAAATATAATACAGGTATCTTCTTGCACAGGAAAGGTAACTATAGGAGATAAAACTTACAGCAGGAAGTCATACATGCTGCCATATTCCCAGACTCTAGATACACTCAGTGGCTAAAAATATAATGGAATAATGGAAAACAGCTAAATTAGACCTAATAAACTGGAATTTTACTTTAAGGAAAAATATTGCTCACTACATATTTTGAATTTTGAGGCACTTCCTAATAAACTGTGGATTATTGGTTTTGGACATCAACTACTGTACTGTAGCAACACTTAGTTAATAAAGTTCTTCTTACTACAAGTGTTGCTGGAGCTTTGACTTTTGACTTCCTTCAGCTCTAAGAAGAAGAAGAAGAAGAAGACCAGTTTAAGCCAGATGATTGGAAACATATTCATCTCCAGTAAACGTGACCACATTGGAAATATGTCTTCTTGTACAGGAAAGTAACTACCGGAGATCAAAACTGAAGCAGGAAATTAGAAGTGTCACCATGTTTCCAGGTCCTAAGAAAAAAGCTAAATTAGACCCACTGAACTGGAATTACACTTTAAGAGAAAGTCTTGCAAACTATAGATTTTGAATTTTGAGATACTTATAAATTTATTTCACATAAAAAATGATTAAATTGGAAATGTGGACATTAAGTCATTGTGATGTCATTATGAATAGGCAGGTGTGCTCTGCAGGATCGGTGACTGGGAAGGAAGGATGGAAGGGAGGAAGGGAAGGAAGGAAGGGAAGGAAGGAAGGAAGGATGGAAGGAAGGAATGATGGAAGGAAGGAAGGGAAGGAAGGAAGGATGGAAGGAAAGGAGGATGGAAGGGAGGAAGGAAAGAAGGAAGGATAGAGGAAAGAAGGAAGGACGGGAGGAAGGAAGGAATGAAGGAAGGATGGAAGGAAGAATATAAGGAAGGAATGAAGGAAGGAAGGGAAGGAAGAAAGAAGGAAGGAAGGGAGGAAGAAAGAAGGAAAGGAGGAAGGAAGGATGGAAGTAAGGAAGGATGGAAGGAAAGAAGGAAGGATGGAAGGGAAGGAAGGGAGGAAGGAAGGGAAGGAAGGAAGGAAGGAAGGGAGGAAGAAGGAAGGAATGATGGAAGGAAGGATGGAAGGATGGATAGAAGGAAAGAAGGAAGGAAGGAAGGGAGGAAGAAAGAAGTGTCACCATGTTTCCAGGTCCTAAGAAAAAAGCTAAATTAGACCCACTGAACTGGAATTACACTTTAAGAGAAAGTCTTGCAAACTATAGATTTTGAATTTTGAGATACTTATAAATTTATTTCACATAAAAAATGATTAAATTGGAAATGTGGACATTAAGTCATTGTGATGTCATTATGAATAGGCAGGTGTGCTCTGCAGGATCGGTGACTGGTAAGGAAGGATGGAAGGGAGGAAGGGAAGGGAAGGAAGGAGGGAAGGAAGGAAGGAAAGGAGGATGGAAGGGAGGAAGAAGGAAGGGAAGGAAGGAAGGGAGGAAGAAGGAAGGAAGTAAGGAAGGATGGAAGGGAGGAAGAAGGACGGAAGGAAGGATGGAAGGGAGGAAGAAGGAAGGAAGGACGGGGGAAAGAAGGGAGGAAGAGAGGAAGGAAAAGGAGGAAGGAAGGAAGGAAGGGAAGGAGGGAGGAAGAAGGAAGGAAGGACGGGGGAAAGAAGGGAGGAAGAGAGGAAGGAAAAGGAGGAAGGAAGGAAGGAAGGGAGGAAGAAAGAAGGAAAAGAGAAAGGAAGGAAGGAAAGGATGGAAGGATGGAAGGAAAGGAGGATGGAAGGGAGGAATAAGGAAGGAAGGAAGGATGGAAGGAAGGGAAGGAAGAAGAAGGAAGGATGGAAGGAAAGAAGGAAGGATGGAAGGGAGGAAGGAAGGGAAGGAAGGAAGGAAGGAGGGAAGGAAGTAAGGAAGGATGGAAAGAAAGAAGGAATGATGGAAGGGAGGAAGAAAGAAGGAAAGGAGGAAGGAATGATGGAAGGAAGGATGGAAGGAAGGATGGAAAGGGGGATGGAAGGAAAGAAGGAAGCAAGGAAGGAGAGAAGGGAGGAAATAAGGAACAGTCAAAACAGACCTGAGAAGATAAAAGTTGCATGTTTGACAGGAAGTGTGAGTTTGACTATATAATACCAAATAGCTGCACCTGTGTGTGTGTGTGTGTGTGTGTGTGTGTTTTAATCTCATATACCAACCAGTATGCCATCACATGTGACAATAAACTTCTTTTCACCATTATTTCCTCCACAGTGAAGGTATTATCCAGTGTAGTGCTCTTGAATGCATCATTTATATATATATATTATATTCTGCATTAAATTCAACATCAAATGCCTCAAAAGTAGTTGACAGTAACAAAAACCACAAGGTGCTCTTCCAGATATTACAATTATTTCTCATTTTACACAATCAATGTTTCCGTGTGTGTGTGGTTATAGCATCCACCAAATTTTACACTTCAAGATCAGTTTTCATGTCATGGTTAGTCTAGTGTTTGGTGAGATCAATTGTTTAATGTCTTCTTTGGCTCCATAGGAAGTTTGACAAGTCTGTGAAAATACCCCTGATGATATCCAAAAGAGTCGTCATCTGTTTCTGTTCACCGTCTTTGTTTACAACATTGATGTCTTGATACTATTTTAATGCCAGCAACATCTGCGTATCATAAGTTTTTACTGCTCTAACTCTACATTCAGTTTCAAATCCATTGTGTTCTGAGCTTGTTTCTTTCATTTCTCTTTTTTTTTTTTTTAGGTGGGGAAAAAATTGTCATTCAAAGTCAAATTTAAAAAAAAAAAAAAAAAAAAAAAAAAAGCAAAGACTGACACACTATCAGTCGTCTGACAAGAAAACTGTGAAGTGGTTGGTTAGAAGTTTAAATGCAATCTAAACAAATGGGAGGAAGAGGAAGGAGAGTTTTTTGAAGGGGATTATGGGTAGAAAGGGCACAGAAGCAGATCGAGCCTGTTTGGAAAGCAAAGCAGAACAAAATAAAGTCTGCTCATTTTCTCCTTTTTTTTAATGTGGATTTAATTTGAGTTCCACTTCTGGTGCCAAAATCTCAAACCTACATGACTTTTATTTATAACTGGTGGTCGGCTTGTTATTGGGCAGCATGAACCTGAACTCAAACTACATTTTTCCACTCTGGTTTGGACCAAAGAAAACAAACTGTAGGTGTGATTGCTGCTTTACTTTATAAGATAGGAGCAAAAATGGCATCAAAGTGTGGTGGTGGTGGTGGTGGTGGTGGTGGTGGTGTTTTCACGGGCCATTTCCTTAATCATGTTACTGTTGTACTGTTTGTTTGCATCTAAATGTGGTCAGTTTGGACTGAGTTGTAAACATGGAAAAATTCTTTGGAGTCTGGGAAAAAAAAAATCCCACCTAAAAAAAATGTTAAAAGATTTTAATCTAAACCAGTTTGGTGTGAAACAGGAGAAGAGACAGAAGTAAGTGTTATCATGAGAAATATACAGTATGAGCTGGGTATGGAATAGTAAATGAATGAATAAATGAAAGGCAAGTGGACACACACACACACACACACACACACACACACACACACACACACACAGACACACAGAAACACACACACACACACACACACACACACACACACACACAGGTGCAGCTATTTGGTATTATATAGTCAAACTCACACTTCCTGTCAAACATGCAACTTTTATCTTCTCAGGTCTGTTTTGACTGTTCCTTCTTTCCTCCCTTCTATCCTTCCTTTCTTCCTTCTTTCCTTCTATCCATCATTCCATCCTTCCTTACTTCCTCCTTTCCTTCCTTCTTCCTCCCTCCCTTCCATCTTCCTCCCTTCCATCCTTCCTTTTTTCCTTCCTTCCTTCTTCCTCCCTTCCCTTCCTTACTTCCGTCATTTCCTTCCATCCTTCCTTCCTTCCTTCCCTCCTTCCTTCCTCCCTTCTGTCCTTCCTTCCTTCCTTCTTTCCTTCTATCCATCATTCCATCCTTCCTTCCTTCCTCCTTTCCTTCCTTCTTCCTCCCTCCCTTCCATCTTCCTCCCTTCCATCCTTCCTTCCTTCTTCCTCCCTTCCCTTCCTTACTTCCGTCATTTCCTTCCATCCATCCTTCCTTCCTTCCCTCCTTCCTTCCTTCCTTACGTCCTTCCTTTTTTCCTTCTTCCTTCCTTCCCTCCTTCCTTCCCTTCCTTCCTTCCGTCCTTCGGAAGGAAGGAAATGGACACACACACACACACACACACACACACACACAAAGTGGACACACACACACACACACACACACACACACACACACACACACACACACACACACACACACACACACACACACACACACACACACACACTCAGCATAACAGAGCAAATGCAATTTTCCAGAGTGGCATACTTTATAAATCCAGCTCTTTTTACAGTGTTTTGCAGCAAAACATCCAAACACTGTGAAAGATACCGAGCCCCCTCCAACCCCACCCACCCCCCCCAACCTTCCCCCCCCCATCCATGGTTCATACAGTATATCATAGCACAACACAACAAAAAAACCCCATTAATGTCCGAGTAAATAAAAGAGCACGTCAAAGTTTTTTTGTGTCTTATTTATGCCGAGCTACTCAGTGAAAACAGAGGCGATATATTTTACACAGCCACGTACAATATAAAGCAGAACAAAGGTCACCATCATCTGTCTTGGGAACGTAACACATTACGGTGAAAGATCTTTTCATTCAAACGTTGAATGGATTACTCGGGCTGCAAAGGTCCCGATCATAAATAGATTCGGATGTGGCCCGACACACAAAAAAAAAAAAAAGAAAAAAAAAAAAGGGGGGAACACACTTGATGTCCGGACTCATTTCAAAGAGGTAAAGAGAAGACAAGAGGAGACAGTGACAGATATGAAAGGATGAGATCAGCTGGACACACACACACACACACACACACACACACACACACACACACACACACACACACACACACACACACATACAAAGACACACACACACACACACACACACACACACACACACACACACAGGTGCAGCTATTTGGTATTATATAGTCAAACTCACACTTCCTGTCAAACATGCAACTTTTATCCTCTCAGGTCAATTTAGACTGTTCCTTCTTTCCTCCCTTCTATCCTTCCTTTCCTTCCTCCTCTCCTTCTTTCCTTCTTTCCTTCTTCCCTTGTACCTTCGGTCCTTCCTCCCTTGTACAGGACCTTCTTTCATTCCTTCCTTCCTACTTTCTTCCATCATTCCTTCCTTCCTTCCTTCCCTTCCTTCTTCCTTCCTTCCTTCCATCCTTCTATCCTTCCTCCCTTCCATCCTTCCTTCCACCTTTCTTTCCATCATTCTTTCCTTACTTCCTTCCCTTTCTTCCTTCCATCATTTCTTCCTCCTTTCCTTCTTTCTTCCTCCCTTCCATCCTTCCTCCTTTCCTTCCATCCTTCCTTCCACCTTTCTTTCCATCATTCTTTCCTTACTTCCTTCCCTTTCTTCCTTCCATCATTTCTTCCTCCTTTCCTTCTTTCTTCCTCCCTTCCATCCTTCCTCCTTTCCTTCCATCATTACTTCCTTCCATCCATCCTTCCTTACTTCCTTCCTTCCTTCCTCCCTCCTTCCCTTCTTCCTTCTTTCTTTCCTTCCTCCCTTCTTCCTTAACTCGAGGACAATAGGAATAAAGCATACAGTATAAAGTATAAATCATCGCCCAATTCTGTGTTTTTTTAGTCAACTTCAGTCTAATTTTACACTTATTTCTGCATATTATGGTCAATAGTTCATTTTGAGTTTTAAAAAAGGCAAATATTATGAATTATTTTGACTAAATTGTTGATTGATTGGTCAGGAAACTTTAGTCAGGATACAGTTTGACTGTTTATAAAACATAAACTACAAATTATCACTCAATTCAATTAAAGTAGTGATGATTAAACATGCAAATATGGAACTATTCATGTGATTTTCAGGCAATTAAATTAAATAAATCCATATTTCTGGTATTAAAAAAGGGTCAAAGGGTCGAAACTCTCCACCCATTGGGCTTTTATTTGTTTCCTCCCATTCACACAGTGTCACCCTATATTCTTGTTTTCTCTTTCTAACCATTCACCCAGAGTAGTTTCACTTCTTCTCGGATTTCCTACTCTCACTCTCACTCTCTCTCTCATACCTACAACATGTCAAGTGCAAACACGGTCTGATTTGTTGCTCACTAAGCCGACTTTCCCCACCCAGATTATCCTAAAAGCCACAAGCCCACTCCTCTAACCTTTAGGGCCACCGCTGCCCTATAACTCCAGCATGGTGATACATCATCTCTTAAAGCACTCTGTGTGTGTGTAGGTTCGCTTTCTGTTCTAACTAGTAGAGCTTGTTTCTCTGTAAAGGGGACTTGTGTGTGTGTGTGTGTGTGTGTGTGTGTGTGTGTGTGTGTGTGTGTGTGTGTGTGTGTGACTTGATTGTTTGTGGCTATTACAGGCGGCCTTAACTAATAAAAAACACAAAGAATTAAGCGTTTCAACAGCCAAAGAAAAAGCGCTCGGGCCAGGAAAACTGATTCCACTAACACTTTGCTGGTCTAGAACAAACAACCCGCTTACATTAGGGGGGGCTGGTGTGTGTGTGTGTGTGGGGGGGGGGGATTATTGTGACCAACTATAACCAAAATGCATTGAATCTGTTCAAAATGTGCAATGGTGGAGATTTTGAGCTTAAAAACTGTGAATATGTCAACCATGTAGATTCCCAATATGTGGTCCTGTTATCCAAATAACGCCTGCTTAGATATTTTGCTGCAATGTTTTCGGAGATGTGGGCCAAAGAGTGCATGGATCAGACCTAAAAAAAAAATGAATTTAACAGGGGAATTTGCACTGTAACATCTTCTATAGCTTGTACTTAAAGTTTTGCAGCAGAGAAAATGGATTATAGAGGAACTGCAATGTTAGACTGAAAATGATCCTTGCTTCCAACCTCAGAAAGAACTCAAGAGGTCTCATATTTTGTACTTATATGAGGTCAGAACTCTTGTTGGCTCACTGGTATTGTGTATCATAATCTGCTGGTTGCAGGATCTGTACTTCATGTGAGGCCCTGCTGTGCCAGGATGCACTTATCTAACAGTTTTCCTGCTCTAGTGTCACCACAACAAATTCCTGTACAACAAAAAACGGCAACGGTCCACACTGTACTTGAAACTGTGAGAGGTGGGAAGAGGGAGGGAGGGGAGGGAGGTGGGGTGAATGAAGGGGGTGGAGAGAGGGGGGGGGGGTTGGGGGTGGGGGTGGGGGTGAAGCCATGGGTTTGCTGGCTGGCTTGGCATGGAAGTCCATTTAGCAGCCCATGCAAAGTGTTTACAATAAGTCTGTCTGTGGCTTCATTGTCTCGTAAATGAGGACAGCGAATCACCTGGCGAGGGGGGAAAAAAAGGTCCCGAAGTGGAAAGGCTTTTGTTTTTGGCGAATGGTTGAACCTTTCCCCGTCGCCTTCCCAGGGAAAGAGAGAGGTATTTTTTTTTCTCTTTTCTCTCTCTTCTTCTTTTTTGTTGTTAAACCCACAGTCATTAGTCGGCTACAGTGGGGGGAGATGAAGAAGAGGGAGGAGGAGAAAAGAAAAAAAAAAACAAAAAAAAAAACGTGAGGCCCTTTGCGGGACCTGAACCTTTTCAAATGCGAACGCGCCTTTTGTTTTTGCAACCCTGTCAAGAACGGTCACCTAATTAGACCTGATATCTCTGGCCAAAGAGAACCCGTTTGTTAATGGCTCTTTACGGAATTTTCTTAATGAGTTTAGATGGCCATTGTGTGGCAGGGAGCTCCTCTAAGACAAGAGCATTTTCCAGCAAACACACACACACTCATTCACCGACACACACACACACACACACACACACACACACACACACACATTACAAAAAAAAAAGAAAAAAAAAAGAAGTGAAATGAGGGCGAAGATTGAGCAATGGGAGAAGCGAGCTGACATGACTGTGGGCTAAATAGGCAAGGTGTAGCGAGGGCTGCGAGCGTTATGGATGGAATCAAGGCAGGGTCATTAAGGCGGAACAAAAGCGAGTGAGAGAGCGTACCCAGGGGCCTGGTTCCTATCTGGCTGCTTCGTATTGTGTTGGGTTGGGGGGGGGCGGTGGTGGTGGGGGGGGGGGGGGTCGACGGCGTTGGACATTTTCAGACGCGAGCTGCAACACAACACCTTGATCACATCTAGTCGCTGACACCGTTTTCTTCGGCAAACTCCAGCGGCGAGGAAGAGGAGGAGGAGGAGGAAGGAGAAGGAGAGGGACGGGAGGGGAGGGAGTGCCTTTTCTTTAGCTTTTTTTTTTTTCCTATGTTATACCCTCTTCTCTAACACCCAACCTCAGCACCAACCCCCTCGTCCTCCTTTTTTTTTTTTTTTTTTTTTTTTTTTTTGCTTTTGTTCATGTCTCAAGGCTGCAGCCTCCCTTTCTTCTTGGCTCTATGGAGAGGGAACAAGCTTGTTAGCTGGCATGGATATTTTGACTGGAGATATACTTTGGCCACTTGCCTATGGAAACAGTGTCAAAGCACAACCTGGCTTAATTGTCACATCGGCAGTCCTGGGAGAGGTCTTTGGTGAGGTCCAGGCCTAATAAATATCAAAAGCTCCTCTCATCTCTCTCTGCTCTTTCTCTACTCACCCCCTTCACACACACACCCCTTCTTTTTTTTTTGCCAGTGAGGGAAAACTTGTAAATTAATCTTAGTGTCAAAACAAGACTTTCTCTTCTTGCCTCAGAATCTCTAGTTATTTTTCTGTTTTTGTCCCAGAAGTTTTCATCAAAGGGTAGCGCTGTCTGAGACCTAGCGTAAGACCATCCGTGCAATTTATAGATTTGATGTTTATAGAGGCTTGCAGTTCCTCAGTTGATTTAATGAGAGTCTAAAGCTTCAGCAAAATACACAGCAGCAAAAAAAAAAAAAAAAAAAAAAGTATCAACAACAAACAGAAGGCGTTCAGGAGTAGAACATTTACAGCAGTCGGGAAAGTGTGGAAGGGGGAATGGCATTCGGGGAACTACAATTTGATGTAACTCGAGGTTTTCCAAATGGGTCACCACACTGTTGCATAGCGATACGGTGCCATGAAGTATTGATTCTTGATTAGAGACACAAGACGCGCAGTCAAGTGTAACATTTTCTGCTAATACAAGTGCACATTCAAAGAATTTTTTCTGATCTTATATTTAGCTGATGTAACTTCCCATCTGCTTTGATGTCGAGAGGTTGGTTTTGACCCTTCATAATTCAACACACAGCGGCGAATCATGTCGAAAGAAACACACATTTTTAGAGCTGCTTGCACTTTTGTTTAGACGTAAATATCACTTCTGACAACAAGTCAGAGTCTGTTTACTTATTTTTTTTTTTATAGTTTTTTTGCTTTTTCACTGATGCCTCTTGCTGTTCCTCCAACCCCTCCCTTTTTTCCCTTTGCTGTTGTAACATGGCAAATTTCTCCGCTGTGGGATTAATAAAGGATTATCTTATCTGTAACTTGAAAATGAGTCTATCTAATAGGTCACAAGTTAGTTGCAAATTACTTCTTTATGTAATGCACTTCTGACAGATCACTTGTCAATCAAAGCAGCTGTGTGTGGGTGACACAATACCATGCTATCAATTTGTATTGTCTCTTGAAGTTTGGGTATTGCTCTCTCTTTTTTGTATTTTCGGCCATCACTTCTTCTGTTTAATTCAAACAAACTATAAAGTATACCCCCCCCCCCCTCCTCCTCCTCCTCCTCCTCCTCTTCATCCCTCCTCCTCCTCCTTATGTGTCAGAAAAGCGCCACAGGACAGGACCGGGGATGAACTTGAATATTCTGTTTGTTGTATTAGAGCATTCAACAGAGCACAGATGATTATCTTTTGTGCTCATATTATATTTGAAGACTGATGTCACAGAAATATTGGCTGCTTTCAGGGAATCAAGAGTTCATTTCAGTTGCAAAAACTAATAACAAAAGTCTGCATACTATCACAGCGGACACAGAGGACTGACTTCCAGGCATGATTCAACACTAGCAGATGAAGAAAAAGTTGAACACATCACAGCATTTCTCAGATTTTTATGTCACAGAATAGAGAATAAAATGACTACTGCTTGTTATTTTATGCCTGCTTTCACACCTGGACTTCACCATCACACATAGTTGCTTCATATTTTCTGGTATTGCTCACTTTTTTACAAACAAACCAGGAGGTCTGAACATGAAGTCACATGCACTCAATAACAAATATTATGTAATTTTCCCAGACCAGCAGGATATAAGTGGGTGGGTGGGAAAAAAAAAAGTTTTAAGAAACAGCACATGCCCTTTTTCTCATCATACAATCACTGAGGTGCTCTTCAGCTAAGGCCTTAAAACTTCCAACTCCTCCCATGGAGTATCTCAAGAAGCTGGCGGGTCAGATTGGGGCGGCTCGTGCGTGAGAATACGAGCTCTATCTCTCAATGAAACTTCCCCTGACAAATAAAAGTTGCTTAAAATTGCACTTTTGACAACTTCTCATACATAAACTACTACTTTTTTTTTTTTTTTTTTTTGTATAGAGTGAAGGAAAAAGTGAAAATCATTCCACTAAAGGAGGATGAAACATTGTTCAGCTTTTCAGGAGGGATGTACACGCAGGCAATATGACTGTATAATGGTCGGCTATAAAATGCCTTTCCGTCATTGTCACTTTAATGATGAATGATGTCATATGTGTCTGAGATACACGGGGGCTTTATTTCTAATGATTTATACACCGTAGCTTCATATCTGTACTAAATCAAATGCCTTAAAGAGCTGTTAACCCTAAAAGATTTTCAAGCCAGGAGAATAATATCCTTGGGGAAATCTTTTTTATTTCTTTTTTTTTCTTTTTAAATGAATTTATTATGAAAACAGTAAAGCTGTATGTGCTCTGGATATCAACAAAAAAATTGGCTATTGGCAATTTTAAATGCCTCATGTGGCGTCATGTGCTTCAAGTATGCTTTGTGATTCTGTCAGTATGTCTTTACTCTGCTGCCTCCAAGACAAATTCCTGTGCATTTATGCTGCATGGTGCATTAAGTGATTTTGGGCCTGATTATAAAAGGGACAATTCACCCACTTTTTTTTTTTTTTTTCGTAAACACACCGCTTCAGGGTCGAAGTGTCTCGTTTAGCCAGGACTGATGCACTCAGACAGTCACTGCCGCCTCATAAAAAAAAAAAAAAAAAAAAAAAAGAGAGAGAGAGGGAGAGAGAGAGAGAAAAAAAAGGGGGGAGTTTAGGCTTTTATCTTTCCCTGTCCATTTTAATAAGCACACTTTGTGACAGCTTAGGTTTCCCTAACATCTTAGGTGATACACAACTGAGGCGGAGACTTCCAATTAAAGAGGGTGGGAGAAATGAGGAGTGACATAGAGGAAGGTGATGAGAGATAAAACGTGTGAGGGGAAAGAACAAACATGCCTGGTAAAAGAGGGAAAAAAACAGGTTTAGATCTGCATGGCCTGTTTTTTTTTTTTTTTTTTTTTTTATAACCCCACTCTTGTCTGTGCCCTTGCCTTCGTTAACTGAGTTAGGCCTGTTACATTAGCCGCTGGAATGCTTTATGTACTTGTACCAATTCAATTATTTGTTTCTGCGACTCAGCTGCGGCAGGAAGCGAGGAGAGAAGCACTCACATAAATTCTAGCTGTTAATTTCCAAGTAATGCAGTGGCCGTGATCATTTAAGACAAGACAATTGATACCACTGTCAGGAAAGAGACATCTCTGAAGGATGTTTTTTTTTCTTGTTGTTTTTTCTCTTCGCTTGCCGAACATCACGGTGACACTCGGTTCAGATGAACGTCCCGGAAGCCCTTTGATTAATGTAATACAATAAGAGAAATGGGAGGCTAAAATGCCTGCGCACGTCTTGTCTCTGAATATTTGACTCAACAAATGAAATTCTCTCTGTCTGTCTTCCCCCTGCCCCTCTGTCGAGGACCTCTCAATCGTTTTCTTTGTCATCAATCAATAGACATGACAGTGACAAACACTCTGAGGTCCCAGTCTTGCTTTTTTTTTTTTTTTTTTTTTGCTTTATTGCTTTAGAGCCCCTCATTGTCAGGCTTGCCGACACATGTATTTCCATGTCATCTTTTGGAGGTGTCAAAAAGATGACAGAGGGAAATACAGTGGAAGGAGGGAGAGGTGGAGGGGGGAGAGAGAGAGAGAGGGGGGGGGGGGTCATGAGTAAGAAGCAATGCCAGTTCATTTGTGTCAGTCTTTGATGGAGACGGCGATCGTAAATTCATACGTTAACATACACGGAGCCGCAGGTCACTCAGCTGTGCAGCATAGGAGATTTAGATTAAGTATACCTACTCCGCTCTTATGGACAGCTTTTTAAAATTTACACCCTGCAGATCAGACTGACTTCATCATTTACCGAGTACAATAAATGGACAGGAATTACTACTTCTACTTCAATGCACTGCTGTGGATTATCACAAAATTATTTAAAAATAAAACCACATTTCAATAGATTTCGGTTTTGGATGCATTCAGAGCAAATTTCCCTATTAAAGGTACAACTCGTATTCTCCTTATTGTGCACTTATATGTTAAAATAAGCAAACTATATTCAGATTTCACCTTGAATTTAATCCTGCATGGCTGGATTGACCTGCTAAAGGCCTCCAGGGCAACGATGACCTACTGGGCACCATCAACCCCCCCCCACCACCCCCCCCCCCCCTCCTCTATTCCTCCCACTCACTGTGCAATGTTTACATTTTCTCTAGACTGCAACCTGACTATCTAACTATTAATTTTGGACTATTAAAATATATGCAAAAGCTTATCTCTTCAAGACAAAAATGCAAGATTAGCCATTAAAGTAGAACCTGCCTTGATATTGATTGATATTGATAATTGATTAAACAGGAAGCTGTAGAGATTAACAAAGTCTGGAGCTTTTAGAAAACCTGTGGAGTTATTGCATTTTCAGGTTGACTAAAAAACTAAGTGTTCCTTTATAATGTGAGACAGTTTTTCTCCCTTTTTAAGCTAAATAAACATTGGATTCACTAAAAAAAAAAAGAAAAAAAAAAAGCATTATCCCGAAAGATGAAAACAGGGTTGTCTCTTAGTGAATGAAAAGTAGACATTTTAGAGATTTTCAAATGACAGTGATGATAGATTTACCATACCAGATTGTCCAATCAAGGGATTTATGTAATTGTAGGACAAGAGGATCTTATTTAAAGAGCAAAAACCAACTTCAAAAGAGCTTTTAGACCGCCATGACAGCAACACTAAAAACCTCACTCTGGTAATTTCACCAATAAATATAGGCTGGCAACTGATTCCTGCAATTCAATAGAAGGGGAAAAGCTCATCTTTACATGTTGTCTTTAATTAAAAAAAAAACAAATTTACATGCAAAAAAATAAAATATGTCAGTTTTGATCCAAGACACTGATATTAAGATTTTATATATAGATGTCTTCTTCACCTGAGAATCACTTTCCAGCCCAGCCTCTCATCTTCAAACAGTATAATACGCCTAAGAAATCATTCACCATCGTAGCTCATTACTAAAAAACCAAGAAGTGGTCTTTGTCCTGCACCTTAACCGGCAGTACAACTACAAAGAAAGTCAAACTGACACTGAGTTGAAACCTGAGGGCAGAAAGAATAAATTTCCGGACACCAGGGCACATTTTCCGTCTCATGCTTGATCTTGTGATGATAATATGAAGCACATTTGGATGTAAAAAGCATCATATCACACATTCAAGTCCTCCTACAAATCTCTTTCATCTTATTCATGGTCAATGTAATACCTCCAGGCTATGTACAGTATGGCACCATAAATTAGGACACTTCGCTTTCTAGATTCAGAAGAGCTGTTCTTGTCTACAGCTCTTTGATTGGACTGTCCTTGATCAAAGTGATAATGAATAACAGTGCTTAAATCAAGTGGTGTTTGCCTGTAACGCTGTAAATGACAAGTTCATCTCTAAAAGGCGGCTGTCTAAAAGCGTAAAGGAGGGGAAGGGGGGAAGAAATCAGGTCTTCAAAGGCTACAAAGGTACAAGGAAATGAAAGGATTTAGTGCTTATGAGGTGATGTGAAGTTTAAAAAAGGTGTAATATGGTACTTATATGATTAGATATTTTAGTTTTAGATCAACGTCATCTTAAAACATTTCGGCAAGTGCTATGGTAGAGGGAAAAAACCCATAATAAATTATAATAAAAATGCATTCTGGGTAAATCTACTAATATTCAAGTGTGGTATGAATAATAGAAAGTGTGATACCTTTTAAATAAAACCTGTATAGAGCAGTGGGTCCCATCATTTTTGACTTGTGCCTTGGGGGGTTGCAGTATTAGGGTGGTTGGGTCCATTTGGGGACCCTAACCCTAACCATAACCCTGACTTTAGGGGGTTGCAGTATTAGGGTGGTTGGGTCCATTTGGGGACCTTAACTGTAACCCTGACTTTGGGGATTTGCAGTATTAGGGTGGTTGGGTCCATTTGGGGACCCTAAGCCTAACCCTAACTTGGGGGTTTGCAGTATTAGGGTGGTTGGGTCCATTTGGGGACCCTAACCCTAACCTGACTTTGGGGGGTTGCAGTGTTAGGGTGGTTGGGTCCATTTGGGGACCTTAACTGTAACCCTGACTTTGGGGATTTGCAGTATTAGGGTGGTTGGGTCCATTTGGGGACCCTAACCCTAACCTGACTTTGGGGGGTTGCAGTGTTAGGGTGGTTGGGTCCATTTGGGGACCTTAACTGTAACCCTGACTTTGGGGATTTGCAGTATTAGGGTGGTTGGGTCCATTTGGGGACCCTAACCCTAACCTGACTTTGGGGGGTTGCAGTATTAGGGTGGTTGGGTCCATTTGGGGACTCTAAGCCTAACCCTAACTTGGGGGTTTGCAGTATTAGGGTGGTTGGGTACATTTGGGGACCTTAACTGTAACCCTGACTTGGGGATTTGCAGTATTAGGGTGGTTGGGTCCATTTGGGTACCCTAACCCTAACCCTGACTTTGGGGGTTTGCTGTATAGGGGTGGTTGAGTCCATTTGGGGACCCTAACCCTAACCCTGACTTGGGGGTTTGCAGTATTAGGGTGGTTGAGTCCATTTGGGGACCCTTTTTTTTGCACCCTTGTTTTCCTTGAATATTCTGTCTCTACTATATCTTTACTGTCATTATCTAATAACGCCTTTAAAAAATCAAAACCTGTGGCTTGTGGCCAACTTCCCTGACACAAAGCAATATCTACTTGCCATGTCACCAACCACCCCCCCACCCCCCCCACCCCCCCCCACCCCCCCACACCCCACACCACCACCCCTTTAAAGTAACAGCGTTGGCCTGTGAAGCAATATTTGGGGTAGAGGCCACAATTGTGGTTACAGGATTGTATGACGCACACTGGCCCGCAAAGACTTTTTCCATAACCAATCATTACAAAAGGAACGGTTGTAAACCACCGAATGACTCGATGTATTATTAGGATTTGATCCATTAGGTCAAGACATTTCGAAAAGTCATTCATCAAATGATGGATGTCCCAATTTTGTATAAACATTTTTAAATTAAAGGTATAATCATGCGTCAATTATCGATTCATTTGATTTATAAGCTGGAACAACAACAGGATAAAAGCTGTGTAGACTGGCTTTACTCTACAGGTTGACTTTAAGGTATCATCATGTTTTTTTGGAGGACAAAGTCAGAGCTTTATTTGACACCTGACTGCTCATCCAACGCGCTTTGTCAATGATTGCGTTATTACCTGTTAGAAAACCAGGAACAAAGTCAAGCATCAGCCACCTTTGTCAACGTGAGGCCAGGTGGAACTCACCTGTTCACCAAACGAGAACGTATAAAGGTTGAAAGGAGATGTCTCTTTCATGCTGGGGGGAATAAGTTAATTATTGGTCTGAGCTTTTGAGAAATACCTCAGGTGAATCTGTTAAATTGTGTCCAGTCACAACGAGGAAAAGGTTCAGGGTGCAAGCGCTCAATTAGTCGGATCACCTCAACAGGTTAAACATTTTTGAAAGGAGGGACAAACATATTTTTTACCAGTTAATAAATGCCATGAGAGCAGGCAGGTGTCCGGAGTATTGATCTATCAGTTTCAGCAATCCTGTCAGTATTGTCTAAACTATCAGCATCTTTAACACTCCTGTTGTCCTTGAGTCAAGGAAGGAAGGAAGGAAGGAAGGGAGGGAGGGAGGAAGGAAGGAAAGGGGAGGGAGGAAGGAAGGAAGGAAGAAGGAAGGAAAGGAGGGAAGGAAGGAAGTAAGGTAAGGGAGGAAAGGAAAGAAGGAAGGAAGGGAGGGAGGGAGGAAGGAAGGAAGGAAAGGGGAGGGAGGAAGGGAGGAAGGAAGGAAAGGGGAGGGAGGAAGGAAGGAAGGAAGAAGGAAGGAAAGTAGGAAGAAGGAAGGAAAGGAGGGAGAGAGGGAGGGTGGGAGGAAGGAAGGAAGGAAGGAAGGAAGGAAAGAAGGTGTCTTCTTTTCCTACCTTCCTTCTTTCTTTCCTTCAATCTGTCCTTCCTCCCTTCCTTCCTTCAGTATGTCCTTCCTCCATTTCTTCCTTCCTTCCTTCTTTCCTTCCCTCCATCTTTTAATGATCCGGCCCACATGGGATCAAATTAGGCTTTGTGTGGCCCTTAAATGAAAATGAGTTTGACTCCCCTGATCTACTCTTTCTATTTTATTAATTAATTTATTTATATAATGATTGATATGGTTTTATCACACACCCCTATAAACCCTTGTCAAACCAAAGGATGAATAAAGAATATACAGAGGTTAAAATACCTCTTTTTCAACTTGGTTTTTAGATTTTGCTCTTTGGTTTTGTTGGGAGGCACGTGGTGGGTGGGTGGGTGGGTGGCCGGCCGTGTTGGCTGCTCCCCTGTGTGTGGGAGACCTGGGATGCCACCAGGATTTGAACCCTGCTCCCCAGAGACAATTACACTCACTACCATATAATCCTCCATCTCCCACTCCACACCACACTGCATTAAGGACATGGATGGCCCAAGTCTGTAGGCCAGTGCCCATAATGTTAATCCACAACCCCTGAACCCTAAACCCTAACCCCTAACCCCTAATCCCAAATATCCTCCTGATGCAGTTGTATTGTGTTTGTGCCTGAGATGATTAGCTGATGGGTTGGGGTCTCACACTTTCCCTATGCAACTGTATTTTAAGAAACCTACTGTGTATCCCTGAAGCACGAAATCCACCAGTTGAAAGCCGGTTAATTCACAGTTTAAACGTCTTAATACCAAATTTATCTTTAAAATTCTTTCACATAGCAAATTTAATTGTTCTTGTTTGTTCATATCAATCTTATCCTGAGATGTGTTCAGCCTCGAGACGGATGGATTCTTATACATTTTTTTATGGAGATAGATGTAAAAAAAATATACGACAGTGTAGACAGACAGTAATTAAGTTAAGTATAGCCGTAAAGTATCTGTTACCGCACTGATCAGCCTGAAAATGGGGTTTCGTCGGTATGTATGTAAAACAACAAAAGAAGGTTTAAAAAAAATATATATTCAAAACAATAATTAAATGTCTGCAAAATGACAGACTGCTTGGAGACGCTGTGCTTCTGGATTTACTTCCAGAGCTGCGGTGCAAACCAGAATATGTCACAGCTGCACTTTTTTTTTTTTTTGGGACATCCGGGGCTAACGTACTGTAAAATGAACAGTGAACGATGTCAGGAGTCACTGTGATCTGACTGAGCTGCTTGGATTGGATTTTACCTTTAAAAGAAATTTGAATGCTCCTCACCTAATCACCTAAACCAGGGGTGTCAAACATGCGGCCCGAGGGCCAGAACCGGCCCACCGAGGGGTGCAATCCGGCCCACTTTCCTTCCTGTGTTCCTTCCTTCCATCTGTCCTTCCTCCTTTCCTTCCTTCCATCTGTCCTTCCTCCCTTTATTCCTTCCTTCCTTTTCTTCCTTCCTTGCTTGCTTCTGTCCTTCCTTCCATCTGTCCTTCCTCCCTTTTTTCCTTCCTTGCTTCCATCCAGCTGTCCTTCCTTCCTTTCTTCCTTCTGTCCTTCCTTCCATCTGTCCTTCCTCCCTTTTTTCCTTCCTTGCTTCCTTTCACCTGTCCTTCCTTCTTTTCTTCCTTCTGTTCTTCCTTCCATCTGTCCTTCCTCCTTTTCTTCCTTCCTTGCTTCCTCCCATCTGTCCTTCCTCCCTCCCTTCCGTCTGTCTGTCAGTCCTTCACTGTCTGTCTTTCCTACATTTCTTCCCTCCTTCCTTCCTTCCTTCCTTCCTTCCTTCCTTCCTTCCTTCCATCTTTTTAATGATCGGCCCACATGAGATCAAAATGGACTGTATGTGGCCCTTGAATGAAAATGAGTTTGACACCTCTGACCTAAACATATGCCAAAATTATGACACTGCTAATTGAGAAATATTGAGTCAATTGAAGAAAATATAGTGCAAATGTTCCTCTTCACACCTGCTTGGCTCTGTAGTCTTCTCCACTTTTAACCTCATCCAGAATAAACACATACACACAAGGTTTAAAGATGATTTGTGCTCCATTAGTTTCACATCCTGCTGTTCTTACATTATGTATATCAATAATGTATAACGCTGCGTATTCGTCGTGCTTGTGGATTAAAGTAGCTGGAATTATCTCCAAAACAAAAAAAACTAACTCTTAATCTGCTGCATTTGCTCATCATCAAGCAAATAAGAAAAAAAGACATCCCGATACACTCCTTCACCATTCATGACACCTTTGCTTAATCCACTTACAATATTTGAGCTGCTTCGCAAACAAATTGATATCATCAATTGTGATGTTGGCAAATACCACAGGCAATCTGCTCATGAATGTTTATCTCCTCTAACACTCACCCACCTGCTAAGAGGTGCCACGCTTTAATGAAATTGTTTGGACTACCGGCGCCTGTTGCTAAGGAACTGCGTGTGTCTCCTGGTTTTTTGCCTGCAAATTCCTGTCATCAAATAATGATTAGAGATGAGCACACCTCAAGGTGCTCAAGCCAGTGAAGGGTGTATTCAGAGCTAGATTGGCAAACAGCTCCAGGGCGAAGAAAGAGACACTGAAAAACGAGCCTTTGTACGAGGAGCCTCTTTTTTTTGGTGGTTGTGGCCCCCTTTTAAAAAAATGGCTTCACCATTTAATGCGATTGGAGACGCATCGATGTTTGTGTTTTTTGAAGGTGGGATGACCAAGAATGTGTTTGTGGGATTGCACGGCTGCCTCTGTACCTCTGACAAGGTGTCGGTATAAACCTGTTTCGACAACGCCACCTCTTCCCCAGCGATTAAGGATTGTCACAGTCGACTTCCGACTCCGCTCCTTTCATCCTCGTTTGATCTCTTTCCTTTTCATATTTTTTTTTTTTCAGACTCTACACACATCGGCATGTTAGACGCTCTCTCTTAGACGTAGGTGACATGAAAAGCGCCTAAGATCAGGTGTTTCATGAATATGTTTACACGTCGCAGCCTTTCACTGAGAAATTAGTCCTCACTTTTCCGCTGCATAAGAGGTTTTTTTTTTTTTTTTTTGCGAAAGACATCTGGAAGGGTCGATGTCTGAGTTGATTTGTGCTATTTCACGCTACACACACACACACACACACACACACACATACACACATTTTCTTTTTTGTTGCAGGAATGAATGTTGCAGGGAGTGTTTCTGTCTTTAACTTTTTTTTATTTATGGAGCAAAGAGTCTTTTTTCACACTATGGGAGCTGCCCAGTACAACCACAACCTGCTATGGTTTGAACATATTAGCATTCAAAGCTGCAACCAACCAATATTTTTAATACTTTTTTATATAAAAATGCACCTGCAGAGAAGAGTGCATGCTTCTTCTGTTTGAAATTTTGCCCATTGGAAAGAATTAAATGACAAATGTGGCGAGAATTGATGCATATGCTCAAATCCAGAGAATGGTGGACTTCTAATATTGTTTATTTGAATCTCTAATAAACAGCAAAAATTAGAAATGAAAGCAAATTGGAAGGAAACTAGCTGATCATAACAATTACTACTAACTATATCCAAAGCAACCACTGTGAAGTTTAAATGCTGCTAATTTTCTCACAGTTGTTTTCATTCACTTCCTTTTGAATTATGATTTTTTGAGCTCACTCATTGTAAACTTTGGTTTAATGAGCATCTTAGAAATGCAACAACTTTTAAGTGCATGAATATTTAGGTGAAAATTGAACCTCACCTTTTCAAAAATGTGGATATATGTCAATGAAATGTAGAAAAACAAGAAATAAAATGATGCTTAAGCCATACTGTATAAAGCAGGGGTGTCAAACATTCCTTCCATCTGTCCTTCCTCCCTCCCTTTCTTCCATCTGTCCTTCTTCCCTTTCTTTCTTTCTTTTTTCCTTATTTCCTTGCTTGCACCTTTCTTTCCTGTTTTGTTTTCCTTCCTTCCTCCCTTCCATCCTTCCTTCCTTCCTTCCTTCCTTCCTCCCTCCCTTTCTTCCATCTGTCCTTCTTCCCTTTCTTTCTTTTTCTTTTTTCCTTATTTCCTTGCTTCCATCTTTCTTTCCTGTCTTGTTTTCCTTCCTTCCTCCCTTCCATCTGTCCTCCCTTCCTTCTGTCCTTCCTCCCTTTCTTTCTTTCTTTTTTCCTTCCTTCCTTCATTCCTTCCATCTTTCCTTCCTGTCTTGTTTTCCTTCCTTCCTTCCTTCCTCCCTCCCTTTCTTCCTTCCTTCGTTCCTTCCTCCCTTTCTTCCATCTGTCCTTCTTCCCTTTCTTTCTTTCTTTCTTTTTTCCTTATTTCCTTGCTTCCATCTTTCTTTCCTGTCTTGTTTTCCTTCCTTCCTCCCTTCCATCTGTCCTTCCTTCCTTCCTTCTGTCCTTCCTCCCTGTCTTTCTTTCTTTCTTTTTTCCTTCCTTTGTTCCTTCCATCTGTCCTTCCTCCCTTTCTTTCTTTTTTCCTTCTTTCCTTCCTTCGTTCCTTCCATCTTTTTAAGGATCCGGCCCACATCAGATCAAATTGGTCTGTATGTGGCCCTTGAATGAAAATGAGTTTGACACCCCTGGTATAAAGCATCAGACGCCAGTAAAGTACAGTTTATTGTAGTCTGTATTTCTGGGCACTGAAGTCCTCAAAAATTTAAACAAGCTTTCCTTCTTTCTTTCTTTTGTGTGAACTTCAAGATCCACTTTGCTAAATGTAGCCCGCACCTCTCAGGAGATCTGGAGCTGTATTCACTAAACATCCTAAGGCTAAAAGTAGCTCCTAACCGGCCGACTTAAGGAAAAACTCCTAAAAAGAAGTTAAGAGGAGAAACTTTCCTAAAACCTGCCCACATACAGTATCAGTCAGCTGTGTGAGGGTAATGAGTCACAAGCTTAAAGCATTTCTTGACTTTAACAGAATCTAATCTAATCACAATTACATAAACTAAGTATATTTAATTTACTATAACTTACTTTATTTAGTTGAAATACTTTATTGAATTAATTTAATTGCATTTGATTCCTTTTAGTCCTGTTATTCATATATGTTTCTTTCATTTAAACTTTTCTTGTGTTCCTGTATTGACACTGTAGACTTTACAAATCGGCATTTAGAGGAAACTTTTGGCACCATTTACCAAAACTCCTAATTGCAAGATAATATGCTTCGTAAACACGGTCCCTGAACTGTCACTAAACCAAAAAAACATGCTTCTGTGCTCCTCATAGTGCCGCCGCCCCCCTCCTGCACTCACTTTCCTCCCACTTGGTGACTGTAGGTGAGCATCTGGACAATGGCACACAGTTACTAGAGTCTCTCCACAGGCCCTCTGCATGCTATTCAATCAGGTTGAGGCAGGAGGGCCTCTAGATTGTATAGATCCTGAGGGCTGATCCATAGGGGTGCTCAGCCTGTGCAACTTCACTCCCTTAAAAACCCCTCCTTTTAAGGTAGCACTATTGGCCCATTCACCACATGTTTAGATCAATTGTGTCCCTGTTAATGGAAAATAATTGAAGTTTTGCCTGAACCTGCTGGTGCTGCATGGCTTTGTACAAAGAGACGACCTGTGAAGGATGTTTTTAATTCAAAACCCCGCGCTAACAGGGGGAGCAGGGCCTAAATTGAAAGATGTTCCTTCTTTTTTTTTTTTTTTTCTTCCCCGCAGTGACGCTAGGTTGCATCCTCGTGATAATTACTAATGCTGCGGAACACAGAGAGAAAGAAAGCTTTCTATAGAAGCTCTCTAAAGAAAGAAAGAAAAAAAAACATGGCAGTGAAATGCAGATACATCAAGAGTCACGCCGAAATGGTTCTCCTTCCACGCATTAATGGCCATATCAATTGAATACCATCTAAAGTGCTTTGAAAGGAGGTCTATGTGGTATACACACACATACAGTGAGAGCATCTTGTGATCTCCATCTCTAATGTAAACTTGGGGAGAGTGTGGAGGGTGGGGTAAAGATGTTAACTGTGAAAAATAAATGTCATCATTGGCCTCTCCTTCAAGATTGTTTCCTCAGATAAGAATTCTATGGTCAGACTCGGCAACTCGAATCAATCGGCACAATTAGGGCCCGCGGGCCATTACACTGTGCACACATCTTCCTATTCGTTACACTGAATGCTCTCCACTCTCATTGTGCACGGCGAGGCGACTCAATAGAGAGAGAGGAAGTAGAGACTTAAGAGACTCTTTTGTGATCAGGGTAAATACGGCTTAAGGCTGAAGGTAAATTAACATGTTGAGTAAAGACAAGGGATCCTCATCACAGGTCAGAACATGAGTTTGGGTGGTCATAAGGCTAAATGGTTAAAAAATACTGCATGCTTCTCCTGTGTGACTAAGTAGTTACATGCATCTTGGTGATATATAGTTTAGTGGGAAACCACCTGCATATTTTTGATAGTTCCCTTGAAAAGCTCAGTTTTAAAAGACTTACTGCAGCCACAGACAGATGGTGTGGATTTCTTATGGTTTATTAGTGATAGAAATAAATAATAAGTCATGAGTCTGTCATAATTCTACAGTATCTCACATTGTGAATGGTCACGTCTCGTTGTAATTTATGTGGCAGCCTTTAAGAATGAGACATGAAATAAGAAAAAAATAAGTTTGATTTGAGAAAATACTTAAAGCAAGATGATATAAAAGAAGATATTTGCAGTGTTTAAGGGTTTAAAATGTTCAAAAACAGATATTATTCCAAACCACACCTTAAACTTCATTGATATTGCGACACAAAAAAGCTTTTAGACCTCAACTACTATCCCAGTACATTAAAGAAAACATATGATGTGGCTTAAAACTTCAAACTAAGCCAGTAAGACTATACAGACTATAACTTCAAATTGAACAGACGTGTATAAAAAGTACCATCATGCATAAGATGTCATGAAAAATTAAATTTGATGGAAACTGAGCAATCATTGGAGACGCCATATAGAGCTTCAATAATGGTTTTAAGACTTTAAAGCCACTCAAGAGGCTCCAGAGATTTATCATTATAACTTCTATAAAGTTAAGGACCTCACAAGAGACAGATTATTTTAAAATAAATGGTCATAATCCAAGCAGGAGAGGCTAAGATATATAGATTGTATTATCTAGTGTGGGTCGAGCTCCAAAAATCCTGGATTTCACATAATGGGAAAACTCACTATGATGAACCCTCATGTTGTCCTCAGGTCAAGGAAGGACAGGAGGAAGGGAGGAAGGGAGGGAGGGAGGAAAGGAGGAAGGAAGGAAGAAAAGGAGTAAGGAGAAAAAGGAGTAAGGAGGGAGGCATGCAGGGAGGGAAGGAGGAAGGAAGGAAGGAAGGAAGGATGGAATGGAGTAAGGAGAGAGGGAGGAAAGGAGGAAGGAAGGAAGGGAAGGAAAGGAGAAAGGAGGTAGGGAGGTAGGAAAGAAGCAAGGAAGGAAGAAAAGGAGTAAGGAGAGAGGGAGGAAAGGAGGAAAGAAGGAGGGAGGTAGGAAAAGAGGAAGGAAATAAGGAGAGAAGGAAGGAAGGAAAGGAGGAAGGAACGAAGGAAAGAAGGGAGGAAGGAAGGAACAGTCAAAACAGACAGGATCAATTTGACCCAGGAGGACAACAGGAGGGTTAAAGGGAATATATACTAATTCCCTCTCTTCATATGACTGGTGTAGAGTGAGTGTGTGTGTAATGTGATTAACTACAACCTGGATCTTCTCTGCGGAGGTTGTGACATGTAAATCTCCACAGCGCTTTGCACACAGCTCTCAATCAAAACACTGTCTCAACATGCCAGGGCTTCAATCTTTAAAAAAAGGGCCCATCTGAGCTTCTCCCTAACAGGCTTGCTTGGCAACACTCTTGGTCTTCTCCAGACTTGAGACGCTCTCCCTCACCTAAATCAGCTCACGATCTGTCCCCCCCCCCCCCCCCCCCCCCCCGCCCCCCGATCAGCGGTAATTTACTAGCTTTGTGAGCGAGCCAGGCTTGCCGTGGATCTTCTGTTTTAATTTTATTTAATTTTTATTCAATCAAGGGAGGAGGAGGGAGGGGGGGGGGGGCGAGGAGGGGGGGGGATTGGGGAGGTCAATTATAAGAGCAGAAATTCTGATGAGCAATGATGGTCTGGCAGCTCATCTGAACCGGCGGGTTGATGTAAGCGGCACCATGGTGAGATTGCCTGGTGTTACCTCATCCGCAGCGCACCATGCCTATGTTCAGATCAGAACTAGGTACGGAGAGGAAGGGGAGCACGGAGGATGCATGGGGAAGGGACCTCTGGGAATGATGAAACAGACCTCGCACGTAGTGAAGGGGCGAGCTTGTCTGTCGAGTGCGAACCATACAGTCAAAACGTTTCTCTTCTTTCTTTTTTTTTCTAGCCTTAAAGACCCGGGTCTAATCACTGTGATGTGATACAGCGCTGTGCAGTGCTATCTCTGGATAAAAGGTGCTAATTCTCTCTCTCTCTATATGTGGATTGTACTCTGGCAACATCCAGATGTCAGCAGAAGCTAATGTGTACAAGGGGTCGGCGAAGTTTAACAGCAGAAATGTTGATAATAATGCATCATATTTTAATTTTATTACCAAAAAAAGCATAATAGTAAACCTCACTTGCTCATACTGTTAAGTCAAATCCATATATGTCTGTGTAGTCTTGTTTTGGGAGAAGTTTTTAATGGTTTGGGCCTCTAAGTTCCAATAAAATCCTCATATGTTAGTCAATCACCATCTTCAATCGTCATGGAAACAGTTAACATGAAGTTAAGAGTATACACAAAGCCCCAACCACAAATAAATGGTTTCTCCCAGTGTTGTATTAAAGTACTTGACCCCCTTATTTAAACTATTGCCTGATTATTTTGATTATCTTGTGGCAAATATTTGTGCTAAAGTGCATCATATTTGAATTTTATTACCAAAAAAAGTATAATAGTAAACCTAACTTGCTCATACTGTTAAGTCAAATCCATATATGTCTGTGTTGTCTTGTTTTGGGATTAGTTTTTAATGGTTTGGGCCTCTAAGTTCCAATAAAATCATATTTTAGTCTATCATCATCTTCAATTGTTGTGGAAACAGTTTGGAAAGGTTTTTCTGTTTTAACATGAAATTAATGGTTACCATGGTTTCTCCCACTGTTGTATAGAAGTAGTTGACCCCTTCATTTAAACCAGGGATGTCAAACATGCGGCCCGTGGGCCAGAACCGGCCCGCTGAGGGGTCCATTTCGGCCCACTTTCCTTCCTGTCTTTTTTTCCTTCCTTCCTTCCTTCCTTCCTTCCTTCCTTCCTTCCTTCCTTCCTTCCTTCCATCTGTCCTTCCTCCCTTTTTTCCTTCCTTCCATCTGTCCTTCATCCCTTTCTTTCTTCTGTCCTTCCTCCCTTCCTTCCCTTCCTTCCCTTCCTTCCCTTCTTATTTTCTTCCTTTCTTCGTTCTTTTCCTCCATATTTTTAATGATCCGGCCCACATGAGATCAAATTGGTCTGTATGTGGCCCTTGAATGAAAATGAGTTTGACACCTCTGATTTAAACTATTGCCTGATTATTTTGATTATCTTGTGGCAAATCCATGAAAGATATATCATTTAAGAGTTTATTCAGAGTAAGAAAGGGTAGTAACAGGTAGAAAATGTGAGTTTTATTATCCAAATGTTTCCTAATGTGTAGCTCAGGTCAGATACATAACTTTATAATACTTGAAATGTCACACAAAAAGAGGTTGACATCTATTATTATATATATATAATAGCATCAGTGTTACCTCTGTTAGGTGGATGATTGTGTGTCCTGCATCCCCCTTTGGGAAAATGCGAGGTTATATTATTAATCTGCATCAATTATATCATTTGTGTAATTATATCAGCATGCGAGTGGTGGTGATATCCCAGCATGCATCAGACAAGACGGGAAGTGACAAATTTCACATTACGATAATACGACTAGTAGAGAAATCCTGTCTGTGCAGAATTAGAGGAGGTTTTATTTTTGGTATCACAGATGGATGCAGGTAGTTGATGTCTTAACATACTGCTGCATAAACATTAGTCAACATCAGAATGTCTTATGCATGTTTCTGCACCGTCGTCTATGTATATGCTGTATGTGATATGTGTGTGGTACAGGTGAGGCCTTGCCAACGGGCAGGTGAGGGGTTACGAGGCCCGGCTCTGTCAAAAGGCTAATAATTAATGATCAAATGTTAGCGGCGGTGGCGGCGCCGCCAGGCTCCACTGATGCCATTAATTCAGCTCAGTGGAGCTCAGGCCTTTTGCTCGGGACCTGCTGCAGCTGTCACCGTGCTCGCTTAATTATCCCCTCTACCCCATCTCACCCACCCCTCATCCCTCCAGCCCGCGGCCGCCATGAGGCTGCTGTCTCCACCCCTCCCTCCCTCCCTCCCTCTCTCCCTTCACCCTTCCACCCACCACCCCTCCTCCCTTTTCCGTCCTTTCCTGGGGTCTGCCATGACGCTCAGGGCGAAAAACAAAGAGGTTAAAGTGGGTGAGTGAGTTTAGTCCTCTTCTCTATCTCCATGTCCGCTGTTACTCACTGTAGCGAGTTATGATATGCTCGGTTCATGTTTACTTGCTATAACTGGCAGATGAAGAGGTTTACACTGAGTGGAGATAAGATGTAAGTTTATTGATCACCTGTAGAGGAAATTCAATTTGACACAGCAGCTAAAAATGAGTCAAAAATACATCTAAATAAGGTCAAACTATCTACAGTAGTCCCACTTTAACTGTGAGTATGAGTCTGAGGGTCAATCTGTGGAAATAGGAGGTACAGTACTGGATGCTGTGGCCTTGTGGAGTCTGATGGCTGATGGTGCGAAAGAGTTCCCCACTAAGTGCTTTGAGGCACATGACTGCATGAGTTTGTGGCTGAATGTGCTCCTGAGCCGCCTCAGCTCAGCATAGATGAGAGGGATGAGAGGGGTTGTCAGCTTCCCTCTCATCCTCTTCTCTGTCACTGCCTCCACACTGTCCAGTTACATCCACTGGTCAATTGATGTCACATATGTTTAAAAGTGATGCCGTGTTGCATAAAGATGTGTACCTAACTATCCCCAGCAACAGAAATCAAACAATACCCAAACCTAACAGGATAGGTTTTTACCCTACATGAATACATTTGTGCATGAGCAGCAATGCAGGTCACATCGGTCGAGCTCCACAAGGCAAATATGCAAGCTAACAGGCGAAGTTACAAAAGGATTGTGCGGCTTTTTGCAGGCCGCTAAACCTGTGCAAATACGACAAAAAAGAGTGGCGTGTAATTCACAAAGCACCTGCAAACGATGAACTGCATGCCTAAACTGTCAAGCAAATAGTGTCTCAGTGCTCCTTTTGCTATGTGCACACATGTAAATGAGATAATATACATACATATGGGTGCAAAATAGGCCCCTTTCTATGTAAATGAGCCTCATTGCAAAGAACAGTCTAATAGCAGCATGCAGTTAGAGTGAAATTATTAGCGTCTGCAGAGTTAGAGGTAACTGAGGCGAGCACACACTCTCTCTCGTCAAGCTCGTGAGGCGATGAGTGATATTGAATTGACATTGAATGATATCAGGGGTGAAATCTTCAGTCATCCATGTGGAGGGGGGAGGATAAAGTGGGGAAGGGGGTAGTAGGGGTAGGGGTGACACCTGAACAACATTATTGTAAAAAAAAAAATCAGACTAGCCTAGCTGTATTTCGACAATTGACATTTGGGTAGTATGAGATACAGATGTGAAGTAAAAGAAGGGAAATATATGTGCACATCTGTTAATTAAAGACATGCAATTTGAGGCTTTTGTGCTCTTTGTAGTTTTCATTATGGAGCAATATGTGTCTCTTACTGTATAGCTGCTCCTACAGTATGAAGTGTCTACCACTCTTAAAGATTTAGCTTATGTGTATCTTTGATGTACAGGAAAGAGAGGCCATGTTCACTCTGGAAATCAAATAGGAGTAAAAGAGATTTATGCTGTTTAAAAGTGAAGGAGACTGCGGGTCTGTAAAAATCAGGCTTACCTGCCCCTTGGCTAACACACACTTCCATGTAATATTTACAAGTGTCAGATATCTGAACCTGTCTACTCCGAGAGGGAAGTTAAGTTTACCTGCTTGTCTCAGCACAGGAGACATTTGAGGAGCACGCTCTCACGCTAACCAATAAGCTTTAATATTTCATCCGGGCCTGGGTGATATGTTTAGAGACCTCTCTGCACTCCGAAGTTGTTCTGAAACCAGCGAGAGGCAGAGAGAGAGAGAGAGAGAGAGAGAGAGAGAGAGAGAGAGAGAGAGAGAGAGAGAGAGGAGGGGTATATATCCACTCTCACTTTGCTGAAGGATTATTTCCGTACCTGTTCAAACATGCTCCGGTGAATTATTTATCCCGCTGAGCCCCTTTGCGCTGTGCACTTGTACTCGCCAGTATAAAACATCTCACCCATGCTTTTACCTCTACCAGCGGTGAAAATGTACCTTACGACGGCGGAGGCTGGACAAAAAGGGGACACATCAGAGCAGGGTTTTTTTTTTTTTTCTTTTTCTTTTTTTCTGCCTCGGGGAAAACAACGTAGCTCGCGGGCAAAACAAATGCAACCATCACCGAGTTAACCTGAGTTCTGAGTCGAGGGCTGCGATTGTCTCTGAATTATAGATGAACGCTCAAAATGGATCACTAGAAGGTCTACGTGTTGCGCATTCCTAGCAAAGTGAGCACCGTACCTTCTCCCCTCGCCTCCCATGTGATTGAGACTTGAGGAAATCTGGAAAGTGGAGTGGAAAGTTTCAGGTGAGACCTTGAAGCTGAGGGCTTTGCAGATGTCTGTGATGCAAGAAAGTTCAATTCTGGCCTTTTTATCCTTATATAAGACTTGCATTGAAATGTTAGTTTCAATGCAAGTCAGTGAGGCAATGATGGGATAGGCTACTCATATTTTTTTTACATATGTCTAATTTAAGTTTTTTCACTCATGTCTACAAAAAAAAAAACATGACTGCAGTTCCTGTGCCACACTATTACAAGCATGAGGTCAAAGGTCAGAGTGAAATTGCCTTGACTTGCCCATTACCTCTGTGCTGTACAGATGATAGGAAGTCCTCATTTCCTGTCTGCATCTCTAGTTTGACTCATTTAATGAAGAGGAAAAAATGCCTAAAATAACAGGAAACCATGCTGCATTCCCAAGGTAACAGTGGATTAGAGGAAGTGATAGGTACTAATGTTGATGAACTGTGGACAAAAATGTATGTAATGACTACAGACAGACACTAGTTGAATCTAGTGGAGTTTAAAAAATGTAGTAATTCCCCCTGAAATATACAAAAACACATATTTCCTGCATAATATGTTCTATAATAATTTCAGTACAGCTGTTCTACTGACTTATTGACTGAAATGAACCTTTTTAATTCTCTATAGAACAGCACATATATGGTTTTATGCTATTTATTTTTACTTTGATCATGCACAATAAAGTTAATTTGACAGTCATGTGTCAAAAAAGGCAAGACCCTCTCTTAATTGATGAGGTTAAGGAGGGGTGAAAAGCATTTAAAGCATCAGGCCAGACAGCCTTTCTTCTCCTTGGACTTCATCCTGCCTGGAGACCTTCTAAGCCCACTCCCTCTGCTTCTCTTTCAGGGTCTTTAAGAGGTCTTCAAGTGATGTTCATGTCATTCCCACTATTGTCTCAGCAGATCTTTCTCTAGTTTATTAACTTTTAATTGTCCCTACTTCACAGCAGAGTCCTTTGTCCCTCTGGTTTGCATAGTGAAAAGTAACACATCCCAACTCTTGAACAACGTATCGGTTGTAGGGAGAGCAAAACACCGGCACTTAAAGGTCAATCTTCTTGTTTATTGTGGACAACAAAATGAAAGTGTTTCAGCCATGAGTCACCATCAAGCATTCCTCACTAATGGACCTCTGAGTCTGAGCCTATTGCGTCACAGTTAGGGAGGGGCAGAGAATTACATCAGATACCCACAGAGACAGACTTACTGTACAGTATGTGGATATATGTGCAGCATGTTTAGTTAAAAGGAAGTCAAAGTTTTGGTATATGCTAAATTATTTAAAGAAGGTCAATTGAAATGAATAATATGAGAAGTTTCTTCAGCAGTGACAGATTTCTGCATAGTTTTTCACCAAATGCAGATGTTCATTCAGATGTAAATGGAAGTAATGGTGACTTTTTTAACCCATTTAGCTCTGCTGTTGCTATAGATTGCATGATGTGAATACAGCAGAAGCTGAGTGAAGGAAGTGAGGAAGAAAGGTGGAGTAAAGGTACACATGATTTATTGCATATAAAAAGTCAGATCAGCTAGAATAATGACTCGACATTTTCAACTTTTAGGTTCAGTGGAATAAACGCTACTAAAAACTGCACAGTAGTCACAGTAGTCATAGTAGTGTATCTGTGAAAGCATGTAATTTAGAGAAAGAGCCACCTTTCAGGATATGCTTTGGGACAAACAGAGAATGCATGTATTTTATGCATATGAGTGTGTAAGATGATGTGGTGCTGCTGGCTGGTATCTTTTAGCGGACCACTGGAAGCACTCTAATTACAAAATGAGAAGTGATTCTTTAATGACTATGGTGTAGGCCTCTTCAATTTAGTATAATCACACAAAGAGTGTCTCAAGATGAAAGATTATCAAAGGAGCTGAGTGCGATAGCTCAAAAAATTAATATTATCAAATAGCCCCGATCTTCACTTATCAAGAACGTTGCATGATAATTAAATCCAAAAAGCACAAGTTTTTTTTCTTCTTTTTTTTCAGTTTCCTTTTATATGAAAATTGCTGTGATAGTGATAGTTAACCTAAATGAAACATTTCCTTTGCTATGACAACTGGAGGGATTAAGATATCAGATTTAAGGGCTTAAACGTGAGAATCATGCACCGTACTGCAGATAAGAGACTAAAGGGTATGAGGTGTCAATGGTCTTAAAGGTAGTACTTTGCACCTTAAGTCTGAGTATTAGCATGTTCAAAAAGGTCAAAGATTTAACACCTGGATTCAGATAACTGGTTGAAAAGCTCAAACATGCTGTAGAAACTGAGTTCAAAGTTACACAACTAAAAGTGAGCAGGATGGTAAAAATAAAGACACAGACAAATCAATTACCGAGGGAAAATGATCTCCAACTGTGTCACATTTCTGTATTTATATAATAGTTCAAACGCAGCATAAAGAATCCTGCACAGTATAAATAGAGCACCTCTAATGGCACGAGTTACAGTGTTTTATTAAGTACAAACTATTCCACAGTCCTGTATACTGATGATAGGATTCCTGCATGCTATTAGTGTGTTTGCTACTCATTGTAAATGGCAGAAGGTTGCATATTTTTTAAAAGAGATTAAGGAACATTTTGACATGAATGTACTGTAGTTGTGCTGTTGGATGCAGTTGATCTTTAATTCCCTGTGAAAGCTGCAGTCCTTAATATTTGTTGCCAAAGGACGGAGAAAAACTCAATTGACTTAGAAAAGGAATAACATTAAATTATGATGAGCTTTGCTTTGTAATGACAGAGAAAGTCCCCGGAATTACACACAAAATGTTGATAGAGATCAATCCTATCAAAGCCCCTTGCACCATGGCATGCAAGATGGAAGAAAATCTCCTCCTCTTCAACTGCACAAAAGCAATAAGGAGGTTTCTTCTTCCCCTCTCTCTCTCTCTCCGTGTACCGGGGGCGGCTTTCTGCATCAGAAGAATTCCTGGCAAATTAATGCACTACCTCTTGGGCTAATTAAATTAGAGGGGATCAAAACTACAGAGCGGCTTTTGTGGTGGACACAATGTTGTGCTTCATGCGCTCTTTGCTCTGGGGGGAATTTCTGCCATTTAGCCTCCTCTCTGCCTGCAGCTCCATGCTGGACTTGCTCTAACACAGTCGAGTTTCTCTAATTTGCTTGAATGAGAAAGAATTATTAACTGATAATAAGAAACGAGGATAGAGAGTGAGAGAGTGTCGCGGGGCTGCAGGCAAGGATGAGTGGGAAAAGGGTGAACTCCACGGCACCTGAAGCTCATGCGATTCTTTTTTTTTTCTTTTTTTATTAATTTCTCCCTAAAACGAGGCATTCAGGAGTAAAATTGCTGTGCAAATGACAAGAACGATTATGGTTGTAATTCCTCTTCTTTGGGAAATGTGTGCAGCTTTGTTGCAGCTCTAACTGGATCAGGCTGCTAACAAGCTACCGCTAACCACGTAGCATTAAGCATGACCTCTGTAATGCATGATGGTTCATTCTGAGGTCATTCGGCTTCATAGGGGACACAGACACACACGTTACTGATATTATTCTGTGATACAAATGCCAACAGCGACATTGTTTAGCAGATAAACGGGTTTAGGAAAAGGGATTAGCTATAATTTAAGATGCTGCACTGAGTAATAGTGTTATAAACTACAACATGTAATGTGTGCACTGTGATCAAATTGGTGGTTTTGAGGACTGAGAAAATAGACTATTCCTTATCCTGTGCAGGGGTTGGAAAGACTATATCAACACCTACAAGCATTAAAACTCATCTAACTTACATATATAAGACTGGTGACTTGTAGTATATGTGCATGGATTTCATTGTGTAATCATTCATGTTCTCTCTCTACCAGAAAAATACCAAATCTAACCGGTTGGCTCATGATGTCAAATACATTTTAAAGCTGCTAAAGGCTTGCTGATTGCTCCCCAAGTCAAGTTATTCTTGAGTTATGTTAAAATGTTCTGTGTATAAGTCAGTGTGACATTCCCATAACATCACAAGATGTATTTTTCAGGCTTGAGGATTGGGTGTAGAAAGCATTTGACATCTGCTACTCAAAGTTTTAGTTTCTCTTAACAATGAAAAAGATACTTGTCTAAACTAAAACAAGTATTTGAGGTAATAAAACGCACATATGGGAAGAAAAAAAAAAAGACATATGTGGAATTAAACCAGAGTTTTGAGGAGGGATAAAGGCAACACAGTGGAGCTTGTTAAAAATGTGAAACAGCACACATCCGAAGGCAGTGAAGCCAGTGGAAGAAACCATACAATAGCCGAGTGAAAGAAAAGAGCGTTTCATTTCACTCAACTTGTGCCTAAACTTGTGTCCACACCACTGCAGTTGGCAGCCTTTTTTCTGTGCAGAACGCTTCTTGAGATAGTCACACATTATGACCAATTTGCAGCAGAATTAATCAATTGAAATAAGTCGCCTGTACGTAGCTGTGAGGCACAATGTCTGAGAGGGGAGGAAAAAAAGAGAGAGAGAAAAAAAAACTGATTTGGATCAGCAACAGAAGTCTTGAGTGTGTTTTGCATGCCTTCAGGAAATCTCTCAGAAGTCGAAGGAAGTAAACCCCACCCGCCCACCCGCTCCACCCGCTCCACCCAACACGTCTCAGTCCGTGTTGGCAGCACCGTGCCAACAGATTAAGAATTAATTCAGCCATCAAAGCCTGCTTACCTTGACATTAAGGTGGGCTTCCCCTCCTTAGCAGCTGATAGAAAAAGACATCTGCATTCTGTGTTTGGTCCTGCCTCTGCAATTACAAAGTGACTGCTGCAATCCTCTGCAACACGTGAGGAAGGTTAATCATTCAGGTTGATACGGAGGGGAAGATTAATACAATGACACAACCTGAAATAACCAGCCATGTGTTTGTACAGTATGTGTGCCTTCCCATGTTTATTACATTGATACAGCTGCGTCGTTTGATTAATCTGTGATGAAATCATATTTATCATGCTCCTTCAACTCCGAATACTGAGATCAAAACAGCCACAGATTGAACATTTCTATTTTTATGGCAGAAAATGCACCTTAGCAGCAATATCATTTCCATTTTTCTTGACAAACACGACATTACATGATAATCTGCGAGCTCCGTGAGAGCAGCAGAACATTCACAAGGAGGTTATTATAAGTTATTTGATCTCACTGCTCTCTTTTACACCTGGTTTACTTTCTATCTCACACTTGTTCACCTCTCAAGCACACACTAAAAACTAAAGTATGGAGCTGCTTCAATTCTCCAGAGCAACACACAATGAAGTTGCAGCGGTGCTTCAGTGTGTGGCTGAAGGATGCTTCAGCTGGAGGACGCTTACAGCCATCAGATTGCATGACCTTCCAGCTATGATGGTCTCTTTAATCACTGGGCTTCTAAAGCTGATGGTTTAAAGGACTTAGTTACTGCTATCATGTAGCATGTGCACAATGTGAGCCTGCATGCTACAAGCTATTCAAAGCAAGGGAAGGAATATGACTGGATGACTGGATTTGCATCTTTTCTGCATCACATATTAACCTCTGCAGATATTGTGGCTTCCTATACGGCTCTCTCTTTTTCTTATTATATGCAAGTTCTGAATCTGCATGCACTTTATGAGCAAATCTATGAAATGAATGACCTGCATGAGACTAAAAGTGACAAAAGTTGCTTCTGCTGCTGATGTTTCTTGTATTATGAGTATTTATTCTGCATACTTTCATTTACACAGGACTGCTTATTAGAAGTCTGTGAGTGGCTTTCTCATCTAAACTCTATGTAATGTATCTGAACCCAAAATAGTTTTTTTCTTTAGCCCCGAATAATTCTCCCAATCAGAGAAGGTTTATGGGGAAATATGTGGAAATAATATTATATATAAATTCTGCATTTAGTCAAACACTAGCTCACAGTTGATCAGTGTAAGGAAAAAATGGTAATACACTTATTTTCTACTAGTGAAGGAGAAGCTGAGCGAGGAAAACAAGGTGAGTAAATGTTTTGTATGAGTTCCAGGTTACATGAACACGATATGAACAGAGCATAAGTTACAGCTGACGTCGTAGTACTGATTAGCTTAGCCGTGCCTCCCCTTGGCTACCGATCACCAAACTAGCCTAGTCTCACGTTAGATTGCCAAAAAAGTTTATCAGTCTGATAGTGAAACAAACAGTGATATCACCCAAAGCAAGTTTTACGACCAATCCAGCAGCTGGGTTTCCACAGCTTCCTTAAAAACAAAACATTAGCTGATAACGTTATGCAGTTTTAAAAAGTTACTCACCAGGGATTTCAGATTAAACTTGGAAATAAACTCTGAATCTCACACATGTATCACTGTGGGTCAGAGTCAGGTGTCAGTGATAGTAGCCATGTGGTTCATGTCAAGTAGGTCATCCAACTGAATTATGACAGGTTACTCAGTCACTTAGAGTGGGAGGGAGAGTGTTTTGTGAAAATGTTGTTATATTATGGGGTTGTTGAGGATTTACCATCATGTAGGCCTAGTGATAATGGTAGTAGCTATCTGATATGATGCTCTTTTGGGTTTGAGATAGTTTGGAGGCAGGTTATTCAGATTAAATGTATAAAGTAAATCCTTTCTTCTCCAGTTTTCACATTTTTAAGCAATGTGTCTGACATTAAAAGAGGAAAAATGGATGAAAAAGTCTATTTTTTGATGGTTAAGAATCTGAGCTCAGCCCCTGATGGTTAACAGTGCAACCATCATGCCTGGATCCTGATATACCTGCACTATGCATGTTATGGTAGAGAAGTTCTGCATAACACATTCTCATCATGTAGACTTAGTAATAATGGTAGTAGGTATCTGATATGATGCTCTGTTAGGTTTGAGATAGTTGAGTGGCAGGTTATTCAGATTAAATGTGCGGATTATGAGGTAGATTAAACCCAAACTCTTCTTTTATTCTCCAATCTTTGCATTTTTAAGCAATGTGTCTGATGTTAAAGAAGAAAAATGCATGAAAAAGTCTAGTTAGAGGTTCATTTAGAAGTTTTTTTGATGGTGGAGAATCTGGTTAACAGTGCAACCATCATGCCTGGATCCTGACATACCTGCACTATGCATGCTATGGTAGCACTCTCTTGATATATATGCTAGCTAAACAAGTTCTGCATAACAAATTCTCAGCTGAATGTGATACAAAAAGGATTATATTTCAACTAAACACTTTGTTTCTGTTAATTTAGCACAATAAAAAAAAGATTTAATTAGAGTAGAAATCAACTGAATGCACTTGCCTTCCTGATCATTCACGCATAAGACAGCAGCTTGTCTTTCAGGTAATGACTCCACGGGGAATCAGACTCTATCTAAACTCAAAATGTGTGATAATTAAAGAATAAAAGCATTATCCCACATTACAGGAACCAGCTCGGACATGGCGAACAGGGGTTTCACAAGCAAGCAGCTGTCTAAATTGCAACTTGCTCTCTAATCCAGAGAGAATTAGGGCCCTTCCTGTGTACAAGGCCCTCTCCCGGTCAGGGCCCCTGTCCTGTTTAGATTTGTGAGCTTGATAAACCTCGACGGCCAACAGGTCTGTTATGAGTGGGAAACGGCAAAGCAAGGGAGGGGGGGGGGGGGGGGGACATTTTCTCATAGCCAAAGTCAACCAGGGGATAATACCTCAATCCTAATGGGGCTCAGCGCGGGCATTATCTGGCCTCAAATGTTTTTTCCCCCCACTTCCTCTTTGTTCGTGTGGAAGTTGAGTTTATCCAGACTCCCCCCACCTCTCTCCTGCTATATCCACCCACCTACCCACCTACCCACCCTTACACCCCCACACCCGCCTTTGCTTCACGCCACTGGACTCCCCAGCGTCCAACCTGTTTGGTTTGGTTTCAGGTATATATGTTCACCCCGGCGACTAAGGGAGCGTGAACTCAATCAGGATATCGCACAAAGCTCTCGGTAAAGTCCCCCTCTTCCTCTCCTGTCATATCCTCGCACTGACAGATAAGCCCTGGCTTTTTTTTTTTTTTTTTTTTTTTGCCTTTTCCCATGATAGCACCGCAGGGACGAGGCGGCAGCAGCAGCCAGGGTGGCCTTGGTCTAGTGATTACAGCCTCAATATGAGCTGACATTGTCGGGAGAGAGCTGTTTGCCGGGGCTGAGATTAAGTAATGATTCTTGTTGAGAAGAATTAAGGGTGGGGGGGCTTCGGGAACGGTGGCACGGTGGCACACACCTCAAGAGCCAGATTGCCATTTGAAGTGATTACAAGGTTATTATATAGCGGAGATGCTAATGACGCACATTTTCAACTTGTCTATCACCAAAAAAGAGAAATCATCATACTGCATCTATGCTGCCATCTGTGAAAGAAGAAGAAGAAGAAGGAGGAGAAGAAGAAGAAGAAGAAGAAGAAGGAAGAGGAGGAGGAAGAAAAAAAGGCGTCTCTACTTAATGCAATCATTTTCACATCAAGAAAAACGTGCCAAAACATTTTCCCGTGAAAGACGGTCGTATTTGTCAAATTCTCCGCAGACTAATCTCGCAATATTGCACAATGAATATTCTTATAAAAAATGGGGGGTGACAGAGGGTGATGTTTGGGAGGGCAGGCAGGCAGGCAGGCGGGCAAGGAAGGAAGGAAGGCGGGCACACTGTGGGTTTTTTAATAAGGACAGTTTATCTTGTGTCGCCAAAAAAAAAAAAAAAAAAAAAAAAAGACAGTTGTCAGGCGCTCTCCATCTCGCCCCGGTCTCCTCGCAGGTGATAGAATATGAACAAAGATGGCGGTTGGCGGGTGCGCGGCCGGTGTCGCTGAACAAATAAATGGTGATGAGGTCTGTTGCTAGGCTAAAAAGGACCTGAAGACTTTTCTAATATCAGATTATTTGCCCTTGGTGCCAAGAAAAAAAAAAGGTTTTCACTTTGCTTTTACTACATGCAAAGGAAACACAAAGGAATGATGGAGGTGGAGGAGGTGGGAGGAAGAAGAGGGGGTGGAGGGGGGGGGGGGGGGGGGGGGGGGGGACCTGAGCTGGGTCAACAGTGAGGGATTGTGGGATAGAGCTGGCTCAGCTGGAGGAGATCACCTAGGTTTGAGAAAAGCAAAAGCAGGATGGAGGATTTATGTGACGCTGTGATGATTCAGATAGAGGAGAAAATAATTAATTTCTCATCGAGGAGGAAAGCTGCTGTTTCTTCTTCTAGATAAAAAGTGACTACATTTAAACATGACAATATGAATGTAAAGGTATTATTTATTATACTCTGCTACAGTACTATGCTGTACATTACAACTTGTGTGGCCATATAGTTTGGCTCTTATCTATCATGTTTACTCATTAAGAGCAATACAGATAAACCCAGTTACATAGAAATGCATGCAGTGTATATACAGTACTGTGCAGTTACTAGCATGAACTTTAGCATGCTTTCATCCCTGATTTCGCTTTTAAATATGGGTAAAAAACCCCACAACTGAGCCAATAAATGAGATTTGAACATTATCAGTAAAACAATGCAGTGACCAAGTTATTTGTTATTTGAGATCGGTGAACTCGGTGACAGTTATATAATAAAAGGTCCAACTGGGTAAGTCAGACAACAAATCCACACAATCAGCTGACACTCCTTCTCAAGTTTCTGCAACTTTTGTGAGTAAAATGTTGAAATTATGTCTAAAATTACCTGCAAAATACCCACTTTGTGCAAAACTACTGATTAAAAAAAAGTCTTATAGATATTTCTTATAGTCAAGATAAGAAATATGAAATATATCAACTCGGTGACAGTTATAATAAAAGGTCAGACAGCTAATCCACACAATCAGCTGACTTTGTTGTACAGATGTAGCTGCATTCTCAAGTTTCTGCAACTTTTTTGAGTAAAATATGCAAAAAAATAGAAATTATGGCTAAAATTACCTGCAAAATACCCAATTTGTGCAAAGCTACTGATTAAAAAAAGTCTTATAGATATTTCTTATAGTCATAATGTCCAAACTGGTACTTCTACCTATCATCTAATCTGATATAGACTGCATGCATAAACACACACATGCAATATCCTGATGATTAGGTGAATGCATTTAGCTGTATTGTGACTCTCTATGATCTAATGCATGGTCTGTTTTATGTATTGTCAGCTTGTTGTTATCATTACAGTCAGGAACTTGTTCTTCTGCTGAGTACAGTTTAAGTCAACAGCTTTATAAATGTCTTATATATAAAAAAAAAAAAAAAAAAAAAATTGCAAAAATAAGAAGTGACAGTAATGGGAGTGCTTCTTATTTTTCATTCCACGTAAAGTATTCACATATGGTTTGGCTGTACGTGCCGTGCTGCAATAACGCCCCGATGCCTAAAATATAAACTCCAAAAAACGTGACAGTGACGCAGCAGTTTTTTTTTTTTTTTTATCAGCGCTGAAGAATTCAAGCCGCCCCCCCCCCTCGCTCTTATCGTACAAACGCGGCACAAGATATTCTCCGAAGCAGGCCACTTCAGAGGATGTTGGAAAAGCTTCTCCCCACTAGGTAAACAATCAGGCCTGAGAACAGAATCTCTCTCTGCTCCATCTCCAACAATCACACCAACTCCGACCACAGAGGACTCCCCCCACGCCCCCTTCCCCCTCCTTCCCCCTCCTCGCCTCTTCTCCTATACCTTCCCTCACTTTTTTCTTCCCTTCTGCAGTAACACAGACCCCCACCCCTCCAAAATCGACAGCTTTCAGCACACACTACCACCCTATCTCTCTGTATACAGGACCCTGTCGGCCCGTTTCCTCTGTCAAACACCCCCAGCCTCCCCTCTTTTTTTTTTTTTTTTTTTCTTTTTGTTTGCTTTACTGTAATCATTTCGCTGGCCCAGAAACGTGTGGGTGTGCTGGCAGCGGTACAAAAACGAGAGGCAGAGAGAAAGAGAAGTTACATGGGAACTGAGTTAAGGTTGAATATTTATTAGAAGAAGCCATCTGGCGTCGCAATGTCTGTACAAAGAGGGCTTGCTCTCTTCTTGTAATAGTCCTCCTCCTTCTCCTTCCCTGACTTTATCTCTCTCATTCTCTCTCCCATTTTCTTCATTTCCCCCTGTGTCCCAGAGAAAATATTCAGCTCCAACCACATGCTCGCAGAGCCTTTCACATAATCACAGCATTATACCATTTCAAAGACTCGCTAATCAAAGGAAAGAGCACAGAGATATTTTACCCTAAACGGTTTACTTTGCTGCTCAGGGGGGATTTCAGCGATTGTGACATGCAGTCATCACACACCTCCTGTTTATTGCAGCCACTTCATACAACAATCAAAACAAAGTTTCCTAATCAGATTTTTTTTGCTGTCACATGTAACAATGATCTGCTTTTTTTTTCTTCTTTTTTTTAAATCAATGCCAACAGAAAACCACAAGAATACTGGATGGAGTGAAATTCAGACAGAGACGTGCAGCCAAGTCAAGACTTTCTGAAATTTGACACAAATCAATAGCATGGACAAAAAAATAAGAACGGCACTGACTTGATTGATGTTTGAAGGCTTTTTAAAGTCTAAACTGCATCATACCTGAAATCTGCACACATCTGTATTTCCTATTAAAACATATGAACATATATGTGTGTGTGTGTGTGTGTGTGTGTGTGTGTGTGTGTGTGTGTGTGTGTGTGCTCTTCTGTGTGCATGATTGATTGCATGTGTTTATGTTTGCATACCTAAACACATGCGAACAGGCGGTATGCGTGTGACTTCCTGGTTGGAGCTGCAGGAGTCCACAGGGAAACGTCAAGACCAAGTGGCCGCATTTCACCCAGCAAATCCCTCGGGAATGTTCCCGCGAGAAATGAAACGTCCTCTCAGGGAATTCTCCACGGAAATACATGTGCGTGCAAAAGATACTCACGCCCGACATGCGAGTCTTTCTCAGCTGGTGATAAGACGACGAAATATTTAAAAAGTTATTCCAGATATTAAAAAACAAATATTAAAGAATTTCCCTCTTGAAAGTGGCGTTGACTAAGCATGTGCTAAAAACTAAAAGTCAACTCCCTCTGTTGTCACTTTTTAAACAGCTGTCACAAAAATATGTATATATGCTATTCTAGACTTTCCAAAAAAAATAAAAAAATAAAGTTGGCAAATCAGACTTTTTTCCAAACAAACACAAAGCCATAGAAAGTAAAGACACTGTGAGGACATATCGACCCAAATTAACCATCTAATAGCTGGACCCTCCTGTTGTCCTCGAGTCAAGGAAGGAAGGGAGGAAGGAAGAAGGGAGGATGGAAGGGAGGAAGAAGGAAGGAAGGGAGGGAGGAAGGAAGGAAGGAAGGAAGGAAAGGATGTGGAAGGAAGGAAGGAAGGAAGGAAGGAAGGAAGGAAGAAGGAAGGGAGGAAGAAGGAAGGATGGATGGAAGCAAGGAAAGGAGGGAGGAAGAAGGAATGAAGGAAGGAAGAAGGAAGGGAGGAAGAAGGAAGGAAGGGTCAATTTGACCCGGGAGGACGACAGGAAGGTTAAAGAATAGCTGCAGTTTCTTATTAAAATATTAAATATGAATCTCAGTCTTTTATCCTGAGGAGATATTTAGTCCTGTTATGACAACGATTAATCTAAATGTGACGCTATGATTCATTTGAAGCTTGTAGAATTAAATAATATTGACTTGGCTTTTCAACTGAGGCGGCATTCAACCCGCAGCGGCATGTCCCGAAGACAGTGAGACGTATTCATTGCGGTGCTTGAAGGAATGTATTTATCTGAATTCCAGGGTCAATAAATTGGACATAGTGGATCTGCTGTAATCAACTCTGCTGTGTTATTAGCGCCTTCAAAGCATCAATAAAGTTTGATTCATCGATCCCACAGCAGTTTTTTTTTATTTTCTCTCTCTCTCCTCCTTCTTCTTCTTCTTCTAAATTGTTGCCATGAAACTTCAATACAGTGTTGAGAAAGAGTTTAGTTGCACCACCGCAAACAAATAAGCTTTATCTTTAATTTAACTTTCAGCTTTCATTTTGGAACTTGGAGAGCACGGGCGGGTTTCATTGCCAAATTTGGTCTTGAGTAGGACATGATTTGCTCTGGTTTTTGTCTCGAATTGGTCTTGATTTGACTGGAGCTGCTCTTTCAGTCTCTTCAGTGGACTTCTTTTTTTTTTTTTTTTGGGGAGGAAGACAAACAAGATGATTTCCTCCTCTCGCCGAAAGCAATTATCTGACATATGAAATTCATGTGTTTATATTCAGTTTACGTCTTTTTAATAGCGGTGGATGAACCAAAATCTCACACATTTCTGCACCACTTTCCTCCTTTACAAGCAGTATATCTCCTAGAGTGTCGAATCCAACCTCCCCCCCCCCCCTCCCTCCATCCCCACTCCCCCCACCCAAATAAACGACCCAGAATAAACTGTATTAACTTTAAAATTTACTGTATTAATTGAAAGGATTTTTCCACATTATGAGTGCTATTACTGAAAGCAATATAGTTGCATTAGAATCGGATAAATGAGTCGGGGGATGTTTATGTAATGTCTTCCAATTTGCAGGTACACACCATGCATCCCAATTATAGTGAAAAAAAAAAAAAAGCAAAATGAAATTCCCCATCTCCATTCAGGAATATGAATATGCAATTTTATGAGGGGAAAAAGGTGCCAAAGAGGTAAGTACCTTGCCAGCATGGTGAAAAATGGCACCAATTAAAGCTTAACTTGCTTGTTTTCTCATAACATACATGTTTTCATAACTCTGAAATCAAATAATTGCTCCCCCTTTTATATCATGCACAATAAAACTAGAAATATGGCGGCTGGAGGATGCTCCTGAATATTTTAGTGGGATTTTTTTCTGAGGCTGCTCTGAATATAAGAAAAAAAAATAAAGAAAATAAAATAAAAAAAAAAGGGGTGGCAGAAAAATGTGGCAAAGTGAGATGCAATATGTGAAAGAAGGAAGGAAGGAAGGAAGGAAGACAGAAGGATGGAAGGGAGGAAGAAGGAAGGAAAGAAGAAAGAAGGAAGGAAGGGAGGAAGGAAGAAGGAAGGATGGAAGGGAGGAAGAAGGATGGAAGGGAGGAAGGAAGAAGGAAGGATGGAAGGGAGGAAGGAGGAAGGAAGAATGGAAGGGAGGAAGAAGGAAGGAAAGAAGGATGGAAGGAAGGAAGGAAGGAAGGAAGAAAGGAGGAAATGAAAGAAGGAGGGAGTGAGGAAGGAAAAAACTCAGGAAAGGAGGTAGAAGGAAGGAAGGAAAGGAAGGAAGGAAGGAAGGGAGGGAGGAATAAACACTATATATAATAAAACTAGAAATATGGCGGCTGGAGGATGCTCCTGAATATTTTAGTGGGATTTTTTTGAGGCTGCTCTGAATATAAGAAAAAAAAATAAAGAAAATAAAAGAAAAAAAAAGGGTGGCAGAAAAATGTGGCAAAGTGAGATGCAATATGTGAGGTTCCTTCAAGAAATCCGAGAGGAAAACTGCCTGGTTTATCTTTTCAGGCTTGGTAAGTGCACATGATTTCATTTTTGTGATTATATGCCAAAAGCAGCACACTGGTCCCTTACAGATTATATGAAAACAGTGTGTTTAAAAAAGAAGAAGAAGAGAAAAAAAAAAGCTGTTTATTTTGCCTGAAGCGATGTAACTTCTTGCTGCTGCCGTCTTCCCGTCCAGCAGGTTTTTTTTTTTTTTTTTTTTTTTTTTTTCTAAAGCAACACCAAGTCGATTAAATTTAATTTATAGGTTATTGTAATTATCATCACACTGAAGTTCAATTGGTGGTTTATTACTTCAGTAGCTGTTTGTATTACTCCTCCCTTCTACCACCAACACAAACAAACAAATACACACACACACACACACACACACACACACACACACACACACACACACACACACACACACACACACACACTGGACTGATGTTAATCAGTTTGGAGGACTGCCCAGATTGTTCAAACTGTCATCACCACCCATCAGTTCCTCCAATACACTAAAACACACACATTCATGGGCACACACACACACATGCATGCACACACACACACACACATGCACACACACACACACACACACACACCATGCAGGATTGAAAGTAATGCCATCCACTTGAAAAAAAAAGTAGTTTTCCCAACACAAACCTATTATTATTTCTAGATTTGAAAGCTACTCAAGATACAGTATGAATTATTACTAGTGCGACCAAGCGTCACTTCTCTTCTGCATCTGGCTCCTCTTTGGGAATCAAATCAGAAACAGAGTGAGGTTATTTACATAGATTTTTTTTTTTTTTTTTTGCATGTATGATGAAAGAAAAACATCAACCATTTATGTTGGATGTTAGCATTTCTGCTCTTATTTTAACTTTTTGAGCTTTTGCACATATTTTACAGTGTGATGTTTTACCTGTTTCACAGAGTGAGGTTGGATGTCAGTATTTCTACTCTTATTTTAACTTTTTGAGTCTTTTTGCACATTTTTTACAGTGTGATGTTTTACCTGGATGCACCGTTTGACCTCATTTATTTAACAGTGAGATTGGATGTTAGTATTTCTGCTCTTATTTTAACTTTTTGAGCCTTTTTACACATTTTTTTACAGTGTGATGTTTTACCTGGATGCACCGTTTGACCTCATTTATGTGGATTATCCATTTTGCATCAATGTGTAGCATCCATTTATCCACCTGATGAAGGTTATTTAGACCTGAATAGAATAAATAAAGCAGTAAACAAACAGTGCGGTTGATTTATTTACTAAAACTAATGAATAATTGTGCAGAATGAGACGTTTCATTGGTTTAAAGACAGACACACATGCCAACAAAAAGCTGCAGCTGTAATACGATCCAGCCTTTAATAAAACAAGCACCCTTGTTAACTGCTCTGGGTATGTTTCATGTCTTTCTCTCCATTCATTTCATGCATTTTATTGTTCTTTTCACTTCATTTTCATTAGCCTAGTGTGCATTAGTCTTCCATCCTTTGAAGTACATGTTAATATTTGTGTCATATTTACTTGTCAGTCACCTGTAAAAAGCATTTTTAGGTGTGATACGAGTCAAGTTTGACTGATCCATGCTCCTGTGATTTACATGTAATAGCTCAGATTTTTTTCTTGGCATTGATGAGGTGCAGTCACACAATCTGCACACACCTACAAACTGATTTTTATTTAAGTGTGATCGAGCTGCGTCACTTATAATCAGGAGTCTGTTTAAATCTCTGCATGTCAACACACTCATTAGAGAAGACATCACCTTTATAGAATCATAAATGGCTTAATCGTGCCATTTTATTACGTTGAATTTGGTAAATTGCTCTCTGTATCACAGCGCCAACGTCAAAATCTAGGTTGAGTTCATGTGTCTGTGGCTTTTTTTTTTTTTTTATATCAAAGGCCCGGAGGTTAAGTAACTCTAGCCTTCTATGTCTTCTTCGACTAAATTGAAGGCAGAGCTCAGAGGAGTGTGGATTAATTGCAAATAAAGAGGTTATTCTCCAAAGAAATAGGCCACAATTCCCTCTTCATCTGCTCAAAATAAAAAAAGATTTCTGCAAAGGGTGACACACTGCGGGTCACAGGTGACACTCGGCGGGTGCTTATGCTAATTTCAGTCTGTTGTGACTCCCGACGTTTAACTTTAACTCATTTCTTTAAAATCGGGACGGGATTTTCTTTTGGTCAGCGATGCAGAAACGCCTCAAATCTTCAGGGCAGGCAAACAAGAAAGTCGTGTTATCAAAGAAATCACCTCTCATCCTGTCAAAAGCTAAAACAGATAAATGTGAGGTTTGACAAAAGGGAGGCATTAGAGGAACATCGCTCTAATGCAGAGACGGGCATCAGTGTCTTGTTTATTCTAGGTAAAACGGCGAGTGAGGCCAAAATAATTGGGCAGTCGGCGGTCATGCAACGCACATCGCATTGTCCAGTGAATTTGTGAAATGGTTGTACATGTCTGCGCGGTGACACATCCCGCCGCTCGGCAAGCACCGAGACGAGCTCACAAAAGAAGCTGTTATAGGGAGGAAATGGGTCAAGATCAAAGTTGCTCGTCTCCTAAATTGTGAAGTGGATCAAAGAGACGAGGGGTGAAAAGGGAGCAAAATTGTTTCATTTTACATTTACATGTCAGGCATTTAGCTGACACTCTTTGTCCAGATACCCCTGAAAGCAACACGAGAATAAGCTCGGAGATCAGCTCCATTACAAGTGAATGCTACATTAAAAGTAACTGGAAGTGGCAGGAGGAGAAATAAACACAAAAGCTGCAGAGAGTTAGCAGGGATTTTGTTTCACTCTGTGAATTACAGGCAGATTAGAAGCCAATTGGAACAAAGAAACATCCTTAAAATGTAATCTTCAAGCAAACATCAGAGAATTTCATTATATTTAACATCACATAATTTCCCTTTTCTTTCACTGGGAGCGGTTACAACGAGCATATGATGCATTAAATTATCTAATAAGAACCACCTCGACCAGAACTTCATGTGAAACAGGAAGTGATTCAGCAGTGTAAATGGTGGAGTTGTGTGTCTGATGTTTGACAGGCAGTGGGGGAAGGTCAACCCAGTCTCATTTTTGCAGGCATAAAAAGGCCCTCAGCCAGTATGGGTTACAGTTTACGGTTCGACCTCTTCATGCAACTGCGGGGAAAATATGAGCTAATAATGAAATGTGCACAATAAAGAGGCAATCTGTCATTTAAGCTAGCTTATCACCAAAAGCTTTTTGTCTGGCTGACGCCGACGCTTCAGCCAAAGCTGCAGAAAAATTGCTTTAATGACAAGATTTTGCCTCCCCAAATAAGAAACAAATAAAAAAGAAACTGAAGACAAAAATCTTTTTGAACCCCACAATGGGAGTGGGTGTGAGTTGTGTCATTTCTATCTCAGCTTTTGATGATCTTTGGCGCCACGCTATTCTTTTTTTCTCCTTCCTTTCAAGTTGTTTGGTCTGCTTTCCCCCAGAATTTCTACAGAAGTGTGCTGCAGTTAACACACATTCTGCCCCAGCTGTAAATTATTCATTTCATCCATGGCAGGGTCCTGTCCTCGCAACTCTGTAAAATGTACATCATTTGATCACTGGCGTGGGCCCTCGTTCAGTCCGGGCCGTGCCAGAGCGGAGATCCACCCTCCCCTAATTACCAACGTAATTGTTCAGGCATCTCCTTACCGCTGGAAAGGCAGAAGGCTCTCACGCTGAAACTCTGCAGCCAGAAATGAGTGCCATGTGGGGAGAGACTGTACCCGACCACAGCAGAGAATTTGAGGTGGCGCCTTGACGCCTGGAGCCCGCCGCTGTGCCCCCAGGCTGCCAGAACGACCACGATTCAAGTGTTAGATTTTGTTAGATTTAAGAGTGCTCTGCCTCTAAGCCTCTCCCTCCTCCTCTCCTCTCTGATCCTGGCACTGATTTATATCTAGGAAATGTTGATGACAACTTTCTGATGTGTAACAGGATGAATAAATGCTGTGGGAACCAAATATTGTTTTGGTCTTCTTTTGTGGAGCTGCATATGGGGAGATTGTTTTTTGTGTCTCAGCTGGGACATCACTCCCTTCTTCTTCTTTTTCCTCCCCCTTTTTTTTTCTCGTTCACTTTGCCACTTTGCCAATATTAGCTTTTTAATCAAAATCAAATATTTGCCATGGAGCTATGTCCACCGCTGATGTGATGGGGGGGTCGCTTAAGTGATTTTACTCAACTAACGTCAGCAGTGTCAGTCTGTAAAATGTGCAGTGAAACCTGCCTCACCCTGATTTAAAGAGTTCCTAACCATAAAAGAAGTTCATTACTCTACTAATGGCCTAGATACTGTTTTTTTAGAGGCTTTTCCCACCCATGAAAGTGTTACATTTCAATCGGACATTTGTATATTTTGAGGCTTTTTCTGCACGAATCCACAAACTGTGACTCAAATTAGGTTAAATAAGCGACGTTACTGGTTTTAATTTACTTTATGAATTTGACATTTGTTTTTACTTAAGGGTCTTTTTCTTTATTTTCCTTGCTGCCAACAAACCCTTAAGAATAAGACCCAAACCAACCAGAGTATTGTGCGTGTGTCCAAAAAGGCTTGATGATATATTTTATTACCCTGCGCTCCGTTATTGTCCAAAAATGATTAAAAACACATCACTGAGCCACACCGATGTTCTTTCATCACCGCGAGCGCTGCCACTATAGTTTATTTTCACCCCCTCGTACTGTACGCTGCCCTGGCTGCTGCTGTAAATCCTCACTAGCACACCAAATAAGTACTAATCTGCAGCTGGAAATAGTCCCTCAACAAAACGCTTTAATGCTGAATCTGTGAGGGAGAGAAGTACAGAACATCACCATGCTTATTCTTTGAGTTATGAAGTGCAGCAGAAGTGTGTTTTTTTTAAAAGTGCTAAACAAGTAAATTACATGATTTTTATTGGTACAGTAGCACATTAGATATTCTACACTGACATACTACTAAAAAAACTCCAAATGTGAGGAAAACAAGCATTCATCAGACTGGATTTTGGCCACCAGGCAGACAGCTGAGAGGTTTTCCTTACACTGGAAAAAGCCAAAAGCACCTGACGGAGCACGCTGACACCGCAAAAGCCCTATCCGGATGCTTGAAACCAGATGACGGCAAGACAACAAATAAGGATCGAATTAGGTTGCGGTGACCTCACTCGGAGGAGGACGTGGTGGATGTCACCGTTTTTTTTTTCCTGAGAAGACCCAGGCAGGCTGAGCTGATTCAGCTGGGCCAAGATGCTCAAGAAGAAAAAAAAACTATAGAGAGACAAACAGAGTGGTGGCAAAGTGAAATGTGCTTCTTTTGTTACTCCTCAATCTCTCCCCATTATCTTAGGATTGTCTGCTTGTATCTATATGCGGCGTCGAGATACCGACTTTCCAGTTTCTCATTCCTTCGCCAGTCACATCTTATTTTTTCTCTCTCCACTTTCTGTACATCCGACACAGTTGATTGCAGCTGCATCATTCAAGAAATCATCCACAAAATGCAAAATCCAAGCTAAAAAAACCGTGAGTCAAACTGTCCATTCTTTCACCTAAGCTTATCTACAGCATAAGCCAACATCCCCCGCTGTCTGATACCATGATTTGGAGAAGAAGAATTTTCCTTTTCACTTAGGAAAAGATTTGTCTTAGGGCAAATGTGGTGCGGTGCCAGAACGAAGACGAGGGAGGAATCATGAGTTAGGAGGCGCATATCTCTGGGCCGAGATCAGGAGCACACTAAATATAGGCCACATCCAGTTGAATTTATTGCAATATAATGAGAAAAGGATGTTCCTCTAAAGTGGATGTGAGGCGTTCATTCATTATGAGGAAGTTTAGTGTCCTCTCACTTTTCTCATGTGAAAGTTGGAAAAACTGCCCTAACGGAGCGCTAGAGGAGCATCTTTTTTGTCTTCGAGTCAAGGAAGGAAGGGAAGGGAGGGAGGAAGGAAGGTAAGGAGGGAGGAAGGAAGAAGGAAGGGAGGAAGAGAGGAATAAGGAAGGAAAGGAGGGAGGGAGGAAGGAAAGAAGGAAGGAAAGGAGGGAGGACAGGAGGGAGGAAGGAAGGTAAGGAGGAAGAGAGGAAGGAAGAAGGAAGGAAAGGAGGGAGGAAGGAAGGTAAGAAGGAAGAGAGGAGGGAGGAAGAAGGAAGGAAAGGAGGGAGGAAGGAAGAAGGAAAGGAGGGAGAAAGGAAGGAAGGGAGGAAAAGAGGAAGGAAGACGGACAGAAAGGAGAGAAGAAGGAAGGGAGGAAAGGAGGAAGAAAGGTAAGGAGGAAGGGAGGAAGGAAGAAGGAAGGAAAGGATGGAGGAATCAAGGTAAGGAGGAAGGGAGGAAGGAAGAAGGAAGGAAAGGAGGGAGAAAGGATGGAAGGGAGGAAGAAGGAAGTACAGGAGGGAGGAAGAAAAGAAGGACGGAGGAAATAAGGAACAGTCAAAACAGACGGGGTCAATTTGACCCAGGAGGACGACACAAAGGTTAAGGATATCAGTCCTGCACTGAAAAGGTAAAAGAGGTAAAAGATGCCCCCCCCCCCCTTAAAAAAAGCTCCTTTACTTTAACTTTGAATCACAACAGAGGAAGTATTCTTCAAACTGACCGTCTACTTTTTTTTTTCCTTCATCAATTCCAGCGTGTGCACCTTTTCTCCAGATTTATCCTCATCTATTTCCCCCAGATGCCTCGTCTCATGAGAGAGAGAGAGAGAGAGAGAGAGAGAGAGAGAGAGAGAGAGAGAGAGAGAGAGAGAGAGAGAGAGAGAAAAAAAAAGAAAAAAAGAAACAACATTATGTGATGCACATGCAGGGGGTTAAAAGGAAAAACCAATCGTGGGACACATAAAGGCGTGAGTGACACATCTGACAGGAGGCATCCGATGTTATCCATCCACTCCTCCGTCTCCTCCTCTCCTGCTGGTGTCATTAGGCGACAAGATTTTCCCCAAACATGTCCGAGATGATTTCACACTGCATCTTTAGCAACTGTGCCCCCCCCCCCACACCCTTCCTCCCCCCTCCCCTCCCTTCCCTCATCCATCCATCCCCTCGACCTCCTTTCCTTTTCACGGTGTGGCGTGCAACATTAACCATTAACATGTCACTTTGTGGACGAGGCTCTGTCTCCCAGAAAGAGACGGAATAACCTTTAAGGACCAGGCGATGACTTCCATAATGAACTCTGCTTTCTTAGCGAGGCTGTCAAGGCTGTCAACAGTTTTTTACAATCTGTTGCTCAAAGGAGGAAGGTGAAAAAGGAAAAGAAGGAGGGGAGGAGGGGTGAAAGAGAAAAAAAAAAGTGTCCTTCAAAGCCAAGAGGTGTAAGGTGGATCCTGCACCTCGACATGTTTTTATGGGGGCTAATTCAATTTGGACATATTCAAGCAGAAAATGAAATGATTAGCATAGTAGCTACGTTGGGTATAGGAGGTGGTGTCGCTGCGTTTCGTCGCAAATTGAGGATGGAAGTGTCACAACACACTCAGCTGATGAAAATGATGTGACACTCCAGCTTGTTGTTGATGCAGGAACGGGTTGAACATCAGAAACCTTCAGATTTTTAAAAAAAGTGTTGAAAATTAGTGTAGTTTTAATTTTAAAAATGAGTTATAGCTATATAAGAGTATAGATGGTGTTTCTGTAGCTGAAGCTGCATCATGAGAAATTATATTAAAAGTGAGACTGTATGCTGCACTTTTTTGGTTTTTAGATATACTACTTGATAAAAAGAACTTCCAAAATAAGTTTTTTTTATTTTTTTTATTTATTTATATATTTATTGATGAACAAGCTGTTGGGTTGTTTTAACCTCTGCACCCAAACAGGCCAACCGAGACTGATGATTCAGCACACATCACTTTATTAATCACAGTTATTAGTTTGAGAGAGATAATTGTAAACTCTAAAGGTTTTAGGTTGCATTATAACTTAGTTTCAATGCATTGTGTTTGCTATATTTCAATATTGGGACCTTCCTCTTTTCCTTCCTTCCTTCCTTCCTTCCTTTCTTCCTACAGTTGCAAGTTATATAGCCTGTCTGAATAACAATGCTATATTTCCTTATTGGGACCTTCCTCATTTCCTCCCTCCTTCCTTCCTTCCTTCCTTCCTTCTTATCATTTAACCCTCCTTTTGTCCTCCTGGGTCAAATTGACCCCATCTCTTTTGACTGTTCCTTCCTTCCTTCCTTCCTTCCTTTCTTCCTTTCTTCCTTCCTCTTTCTTTAATTTATCCTTCATTCTTCCCCTCCTTCCCTTTCTTTGCTCTCTCCTTCTTCCATACTTCTTTCTTTCCTCCCTCCCTCCCTCCCTCCCACCTCCCTCTCTCCTTCCTTCCTTCCTTCCTTCCTTCCTTCCTTCCTTCCTTCCTTCCTTCCTTCCTTCCTTCCTTCCTTCTCTCCTTCTCTCCTTACTTGCTACAGTTGCAAGTTATATAGCCTGTCTGAATAACAATGCTATATTTCCTTATTGGGACCTTCCTCCCTTCCTCCTTCTCTCCTTCCCTCCCTCCCTCCTTCCTTCCTTCCTTCCTTCTCTCCTCACTTCCTACAGTTGCAAGTTATATAGCCTGTCTGAATAACAATGCTATATTTCCTTATTGGGACCTTCCTCCCTTCCTCCTTCTCTCCTTCCCTCCCTCCTTCCTTCCTTCCTTCCTTCCTTACTTCCTTCCTTCCCTCCTTCTCTCCCTCCTACCTACAGTTGCAAGTTATATAGCCTGTCTGAATATCACCTTTTCACCAGATTTAGCTTGGTTTATCAATTAAATGAATGCCTAATAAACACTGTACATGCATTTGAGTTTATAACTTATTAAATGCATTGTGTTTGCTATATTTCCTTATTGGGTATTAAGGACTCAGTATTAAAATATAATGGGAAGTTATTACAATGCTGCAAAAACTACAGTTGCAAGAATAACATTTTAATCAGATGAATGAGTTTTGAATGGCAGGAGTTGAGGATTTTGACACTTTGATTTAATCCAATTTCACAATCTTTATGGTACAAAATGTAGCTTCTGAATTTTATATCTCCAAATCCTGATAATTATCTTCCCTATTTTTATTACAGCAGCCAGAAAGCAGCATTTTTTCAGTTTGCTTATGACCAAATTTAGCTTTAGCTCACTGGGAAACACCACAAAAGTCAATTCCACTTAAGGAAAACAAGTAATAGACACATTCTTATCTAATCTAGTAAACTCAAGAGATCAAATGTGAGGTCACATGACATTTTTTTCTCATTGACTCAGACACTTTATTTTACAAAAGCACTTGTGAGTCCTTTTTTTTTCTTCATAAGCTGTCAAGATTGTGAGAAAACTTCTGTGTGGTCCACTTCAGATGACACTACACTCTTACTCCTTGAAAAAGCGGGTGGAAGGAGCCAAGCCAAGATCCATTTTCATTTTTACACTGTTTACAACCCCCCACCCTCCACCACCTCCTCCTCCTCCTTCTCGCCCCGATACGTTGCCCCCGCCGAGCGCCGAGCGTCGCTGGCTGAAAGCGTAAAAGTAGTGTCCTCGCTCACTTGAAGGCCCCGGCTCTTCAGAGGAGCACATTCAGTAGGAGTGTGCCAGGGAAATATTTGCTTTGAATCATCAGAGGACATGATTTCATTTAAAGAGCTCTTTGATGGAGGGGCACACTCCTTTCCTCGCCTGTGATGTGTCTCAGCTTAGAGCAAAATCATTCAGAGCGCTGAAGGACTGATACCGGTGTTTTTTTTTGTGTGTGTTGAGTGTGTGAGTGTGTGAGTAAGTGTGTGTGTGTGTGTGTGTGTGTGTGTGTGTGTGTGTGTGAGTGAAAAGGCACAGGCTGGTTAGTGTGTGTAAAAATAAAGAAGGAGACAGATATAGAGACCGGATGTTAGCTCATGTAGCTGTGAGAATGTGTTTACTTGTATGTATGCATGTTTAAAGGATGAGTATGCATTTTTTATCTTTTATTGTGTCATATATTTGTCCTTCAAGCTGCACATGTGGTTACACTTTATGTTGGTTTCACAAGAAAAATAAAAAGCTGTGTGGAGATTAAAGAAAGAATGCTAATAATGTTTTTTTTTTTAGCTCTAAAATATATATGTTTCTTTAAAGTGAGAGTTTTCCAATCACTATTTAAAGTGAGGTGTGTGTTGAATAGTTTAAGGAAGGAAGGAAGGATGGAAGGAAGGAAAGAAGGAAGTATGGAAGGAGGAGGGAGCAAAGAAAGAGGGAAGGAGGGGAAGAATGAAGGAAAAATTAAAGAAATAGGGAGGAGGGAAGGAAGGAAGGAATGAAGGAAGGAAGGAAGGGAAGGTGGAAGGAAGGAAGGAATGAGGAAGGAAAGGAGGAAGGAGAAGGGAGGAAGGAAAACAGGAAGGAAGTAAGGAGAGAAGGAAGGAAGGAAGGAAGAGTGGAAGGGAGGAAGGAAGGAAGGAAGGAAGGAAGGAAGGAATGAGGAAGGAAAGGAGTAAGGAGAAGGGAGGAAGGAAAAGAGGAAGGAAGGAAGGACAGAAGTAAGGGAGGAAATAAGGAAGGAAAGGAGTAAAGAGAAGAGAGGAAGGAAGGAGAGAAGGACCGTTTCGGTGCAAAAAAGGTAGAAAACATTCAGCTAATCAGGTACTTTATGTGATTTGTGTGGTAAATATTATTAATAGTTTAGTAATTTATAATTCTCGATGCTTAAAATGATAAGGAGGAAGTTAAATCCACTGTTAGAATGACATCAGACGTCCTGAGACTTAATCAATCAACACTTTATATCATATCAGAAACTTCAAATCAATCATATCTCCAGGATCAAAACCTCTCAGTCTGATCTCAGTCTACACACACCCCTGATGTGCTGCCCCCCCCCCCTCCCCCCCTGTCCTTCCTGAGCTTTAATTGCATCTCATTAATTTCTGAGGGACACACAACAAACAGAATATGTAGAGTAGCAGAGTAGTCATCACCGTAGAGTTGAAATGAAAAAAAAGAGAAAAAACCCAGATATACAGTAAAGTAGTAGAAGTCTTTAAGTGTCCATGAAGAAGCCTGTAAAGTATTCTATAAAGCTGAACTGGATTTGATAAGGGATTTGAACGGATTTAGGGTTTGATAAGTGGATTCAGGATTGAGATTGAGGAAGTAAGATCAAACTGTCTGTATGGATGTGATGTAATTGCATTTGCAGGCTTGTTTACCTGTTTTATTAGGAAGTGAGGAAAGAAGAAAGTGAGGAAAGAAGTATGGAAGGAGAAGGGAGCAAAGAAAGAGGGAAGGAGGGGAAGAATGAAGGAAAAATTAAAGAAAGAGGGAGGAGGGAAGGAAGGAAGGAAGGAAGGAAGGAAGGAAGGAAGGGTGTAAGGGAGGAAGGAAGGAAGGGTGGAAGGAAGGAAGGAGGAAGGAAGGGTGGAAGGAAGGAACGAGGAAGGAAAAGAGGAAGGAAGAAGAGAAGGAAGGAAGGAAAGGTGGAAGGAAGGAAGGAAGGAAGGAAAGAATGCGGAAGGAGAGGAGTAAGGAGAAGGGAGGAAGGAAAAGAGGAAGGAAGTAAGGAGAGAAGGAAGGAAGGAAGGGAGGAAGGGTGGTAGGAAAAAACCCAGATATACAGTAAAGTAGTAGAAGTCTTTAAGTGTCCATGAAGAAGCCTGTAAAGTATTCTATAAAGCTGAACTAGATTTGATAAGGGATTTGAACGGATTTAGGATTTGATAAGTGGATTCAGGATTGAGATTGAGGAAATAAGATCAAACTGTCTGTTTGGATGTGATGTAATTGCATTTGCAGGCTTGTTTACCTGTTTTATTAGGAAGTGAGGAAAGAAGAAAGTGAGGAAAGAAGTATGGAAGGAGAAGGGAGCAAAGAAAGAGGGAAGGAGGGGAAGAATGAAGGAAAAATTAAAGAAAGAGGGAGGAGGGAGGGAAGGAAGGAAGGAAGGAAGGAAGGAAGGGTGTAAGGGAGGAAGGAAGGAAGGATGGAAGGAAGGAAGGAGGAAGGAAAAGAGGAAGGAAGGAGAGAAGGAAGGAAGGAAAGGTGGAAGGAAGGAAGGAAAGAATGCGGAATGAGAGGAGTAAGGAGAAAGGTGGAAGGAAGGAAGGAAGGAATGAGGAAGGAAAAGAGGAAGGAAGGAGAGAAGGAAGGAAAGAAAGGTGGAAGGAAGGAAGGAAGGAAGGAAGGAAGGAAGGAATGCGGAAGGAAAGGAGTAAGGAGAAAGGTGGAAGGAAGGAAGGAAGGAATGAGGAAGGAAGGAAGGAAGGAAGGAAGGAAGGAATGCGGAAGGAAAGGAGTAAGGAGAAAGGTGGAAGGAAGGAAGGAAGGAATGAGGAAGGAAGGAAGGAAGGAAGGAAGGAAGGAAGAAAGTGAGGAAAGAAGTATGGAAGGAGAAGGGAGCAAAGAAAGAGGGAAGGAGGGGAAGAATGAAGGAAAAATTAAAGAAAGAGGGAGGAGGGAGGGAAGGAAGGAAGGAAGGAAGGAAGGGTGTAAGGGAGGAAGGAAGGAAGGATGGAAGGAAGGAAGGAGGAAGGAAAAGAGGAAGGAAGGAGAGAAGGAAGGAAGGAAAGGTGGAAGGAAGGAAGGAAAGAATGCGGAATGAGAGGAGTAAGGAGAAAGGTGGAAGGAAGGAAGGAAGGAATGAGGAAGGAAAAGAGGAAGGAAGGAGAGAAGGAAGGAAAGAAAGGTGGAAGGAAGGAAGGAAGGAAAGGTGGAAGTAAGGAGAGATGGAAGGAAGGAAGGAAGGGTGGAAGGAAAGGAGTAAGGAGAAAGGTGGAAGGAAGGAAGGAAGGAAGGAATGAGGAAGGAAGGAAGGAAGGTTTACCTGTTTTATTTCTTATGTGTGTGTGTGTGTGTGTGTGTGTGTGTGTGTGAGAGTTTCCATGTACTCCACATCCTTTCATATGTCTGCGTGTGAGGTTCTGTGTTGTGTCTCTTGTGCCTTTTTTTTTTTTCCGATGGATTTGTTGCACACACGCCTCGGCTGTTAGCGGAGTCGACAGCCCCACTGATCTCCCATCAAACCGAGCAGGCGCTGCAGGTACGGCGTGTAAAGGCTTTCTGCTTTGAGACTACCTGTCATCACATATCAGGAGATTATGGTGCTTTGCGCTCTCTCTCTCTCTCTCTCTCTCTCTCTCTCTCTCTCTCTCTCTCTCCCTCCCTCTCTCTCTCTCTCCCTCCCTCCCTCTCTCTCTCTGTCTCTGAACACACAGCAGCTACTACACCATCTGTAAAACGTTACATCAATGAGGTACATATCTCAACACGGAGCCAGAGATAATCTTTGGCATTTCAAAAAAAAACACAGAGGCACAATCGCGTCATCATCGTGCAGCAGCAGCAGAACCTCTCCGCCGCGTACTCCAACGTACTCCGCCGCTCAGATAATGCCAGATGCCGGTGCCATATGGGAAGCTAAATTTATCAGCTGTTTTTTTTCTTTTTCCTGTTATTATTATTATTTTATTTTTTAAAGAGTAGTGGTGATATCTTCATTTTCGATATATCACACACCGTCGATTTGAGGCCTTTGACACACGTGAAGGCAGAAGGTGGTGATTGTGTTTATCAAAGCTCACATTAGAGGAGTGGGATTGATTCCTTATGTGTTGCTGTTACTAACTTTTTATTATTTAATCTTCCTGTTGTCCTCCCGGGTCAAATTGACCCCATATCTTTTGACTGTTCCTTCTTTATTTCCTTCCTTCCTTCCTTCCTTCCTTCCTCTTTCTTTAATTTTTTCTTCCTTCCTTCCCTCCTTACTTCCGCTTTTCCTTCCTCCCTTCTCCTTACTCATTTCCTTCCTCATTCCTACCTTCCTTCTCTCCTTACTTCCTTCGTCTTTTCCTTCCTCGCTTCTCCTTACTCCTTTCCTTCCTCATTCCTTCCGTCCTTCTTTCCTTCCTCCCTTCCAGCTTTCCTTTCTTCCTTCTCTCTTTACTTACTTCCTCCTTTCTATTTACTCCTTTCCTTCCTCATTCCTTCCTTCCTTCCTTCCTTCTCTCCTTCCTTCCTTCTCTCCTTACTTTCTTCCTCTTTTCCTTCCTCCCTTCTCCTTACTCCTTTCCTTCCTCATTCCTTCTTTCCTCCTTTCCTTCCTTCCTTCCTTCCTTCCTCTTTTCCTCCCTTCCTCCTTCCTCCTTTCCTACCTTCCTCATTCCTTCTTTCCTCCCCTCCTTCCTTGACCTGAGGACTTTAAATAGTGATTGGAAAGCTCTCACTTTAAAGAAATACATATATATTTTGGAGCTAAAAAAAAAAACATTATTTGCATTCTTTCTTTAATCTCCACACAGCTTTTTATTTTTCTTCTCACGTCTATGACTGAAGGCAAAACAGGAAGCATGAAGCCATTATTGTAACAAGTGTGTTAATATATTTAGACCCAGAATAGAATAAAACGTAAATGATCATTCCTGCAATAATCCTCAGTGACCCGTGAGGGCAGCGCATCTTTCCCCCCCCTGGGCGAGTCTTAATGCGCTCTGGTGTCTCTTTGCTCGCTGCACCGAGGTGACGTCTGCAACTACATAAATCTGATTTAGAGGGGTTTGCGCACTGAATAAGCAAATACATGAGCACGGCATCACCTCGCATCAGGGCGAGGAGGATGAGGAGGAAGGTGGTTCCTACCAGAAACAATCAAGAAAAGTGGTCCGAGGAGGGGAGGGGTGGGGGGGGGGGGGGGAGAAAAAATGTTGATCTGCTTCCTTTATGGTTTGTGGAAATGCCAAAAAAAAAGGGAGGAGTTTTTAGGTGTAGATTACATTTACAGGCTATATTCTAATGGATATGTGACGATTTTGGGATTTAGAGGAATCTCCATATAATCTAAATGCATGAGGCTTTTAATATAATCCTGAACATTGTGTCCTGATTCCTGTCGATCAAAGACGTCTCTGTATCATTAACAGCTGCCTCAGTTAGCACTCAGTTGGATATCCACTCTCCTTTTCCTTTTAGCTCTAGTTTGGTCTCCTCCACCAGCTCCAGACAGACACATGTGGCTCTTTAGCTGCTAAATGCTACAGTATAAACACCAGGTAGTTATTAAAGGAGCTTTTTATGCTGCTGCTGCTGCTGCATCTGGAAATGATGCTGATTAAAGCATTGAGACTGAATTAAAACAGTGAAGTCTGGGGTCATAAAAGTAAAAATAATGAGCTAAAGGAGTGTGGTGATAACTTCAATGCTTATAAAAAAATCAGACATGAGAGATATCTGAAATTCTACTGTGACTACTTTTTTTCATCATTGATCCATCTGCTGATTATTATCCAACATTACAAAGACTGAAAATATTCAATTTACAATGACATTAAACACTTGAAAGGCTCTAAATGACTTAAAATGTTTATCAATTTTCAAAATTCATGATTGAATCCACTGAAAATCTATTCAGTAAAACTGTTGTAAGGAAACAGGAAGTGACAGATTTAACCTTTGTGTTGTCTGTTTTGACTGTTCCTTCTTTCCTCCCTTCCTTCCTTTCCTTCCTCCCTCTTTCTCTCTTTCCTCCCTTCCTTCTTTCCTTACTCCATCCCCCTTTCTTCCTTCCTTCTGTCCTTCCTTCCTTTCCTTCCTCCCTCCCTCCTTCTCTCTCTTTCCTCCCCATTCTTTCCTCTATCCTTCTTTCCTTCCTTTCTTCTGTCCTCCCTCCCTCCTTCTTTCCCTTCCTCACTTCCTCCCCCCTACCTTCCTCCCTCCTTCCTCCTTTCCTTCCTTCTTTCTCCCTACTTTCCTCCTTTCCTTCCCTACTTCCCCCCCCCCTCCTTTCCTTCCTTCTTTCTCCCTTCCTTCCTCCTTTCCTTCCTTCTTCCTCCCTTCCATCCTTCCTTCCTTGTCTCGAGGACAACAGGAGGGTTAAAAAATCCCAAAATGAGTCTATTTACAGATTTACAGATTGTGCAGATGATTTAAAAACACCTCAGCTCAAAAAAAGCAAAAGATAGAAAGACAATAATCAATTGATCATCTAGACAACATGAATAAAAATCTTGTCTTGATATCCAAACATCAGCACACAGCATCAGCATCGTCTCATCTTTGAATAGATGATGATCCACATCACTTCTCCACTCACGTCCAGACACGACCTTAAATGATGACGCTGATAAATTTCTACAAGCTCGCTCTGCTGCAGCATCACGTTACAATCCTCCAGCTTAGGCTCCTACTCTTTTTCAAAAAATCATCTTGTCCACTTGCTGCATGTGTTTGAAGCATCATGAATATCTGCTTGCCATGTATGTGTTTTAACAACATTTCACCCCAAATGCAGACTTGAACTAAATTAAACTCGACTGCGGATGCCATGAACAGGACTGACTTAGGCAACAGGGAGAACATGTAAAAAGGCCAGACGGGTTTTTTTGTTTTTTTTTTTACTCAGAGACGGTGACCGGGTCAGACAATCCGGTGTTAGCTTGAGAAGTGAGCAAATGTGAAATGAGATTATTATTTTTTTGCATAATGGCAGGCAGCAGCGGTCGGCCCCGGAAGTTGCAGAGAGAGAGAGAGAGAGAGAGAGAGAGAGAGAGAGAGAGAGAGAGAGAGAGAGAGAGAGTCAGGCTCGTGAGTGGAAGGTCAACGGTTTGAGATGAAATGCCCGCTGAGAAAATCTGACAGTGCTCCAAAGAAATTTTGCAGTCATCGTGTCCTCGAGCAAGGCACTGTTGTGCACCAGTGTAGCCGTCTCCGTGGAAACAAAGGTTGTGGTGAGCAGGTCACCAGTAAAAAAAAATATGTAAACATGGATATGAATAGGAAAGCAAGGAGGGGGGGGGGGGGGGGGGGGGGGTGTTGTTGAAAGAGAGACAAACCATCCGTGGGTTTAAAAAAAGAAGATTTTAAAGGTGATTTCACACAAACTGCTCATTTAAAGCCTCTAAAAAAAAGGGATCAGCTGTTAGGTTGATATTTGCATTGGTGGGACTGGAGACAGGTCTACATGTTTATTTCTTATAATTGATTTAAGAATAAAACAGAGAGAAGGAAGGGAGGAAGTAAGGAAAGGAGCAAGCAGGGAGGGAGGAAGGAAGGAAGGAAGGAAGGAAGGAAGGAGGGAAGGAAGGAAGGAAGGAAGGAAAGGAGTAAGGAGGGAGGAAGGAAGGAAGGAACAGAGTAAGGAGGGAGGGAGGGAGGAAAGGAGGAAGGAAGGTAGGGAGTAAGGAAGGAAGGGAGGAAGGAACAGAGTAAGGAGGGAGGAAGGACGGAAGGAAAGTACTAAGCAGGGAGAGAGGAAGGAAAGGAGGGAGGAAGGAAGTAAGGAAGGAACAGAGTAAGGAGGGATGGAGGGAGGGAGGAAAGGAAGGAAAGGAAGAAGGAAGGTAGGGAGCACAGTTAGAGATTGTATCTAAAAAAGGGGGAACATGGCAGAAGTTGTTGAATTCACGTATTAAACTTTAATTTCTGGACAGTTTTAACGCCTCTGCTTGTGTGAGGGAACAGGATTAGGATTTGATGTAATGAAGATACATGATGACAATAATTGGGATTTGTGTTTATTGTAGATTTGTGAGAAATGATGTTAAAGTTTTGACGTGAACTATGAAAGTCAATGTTCATTAGAGGGGCAACTATTTTAGCTGCAGGGCCACATTTGCCTCCCTCTGCTCAAAAATGGCACAAATCAAGAAATATTGGATCCAAGCGGCTGAAATGCCTCAAAATATTTTGTTCTTCACTCCAAACCAACGCCAGTAGAATAAAAAAGCATATAAAGGTGCTTATAAAGAGTCCATAAATAATTCCTGTTAATTTTAGGGGATAAAAAACAGATTGATTTCATCATCAAGTGTGATTTTAATTATACCCCAAATTTATTTCTTCCTCTTTGTAACCGACGAGCTGTCATCAAGTCAATATTACTAATTAAAAAAAAAACACAAACATTTAATTTAGTGTAGTCGTTGACGTCAGAGGAGACAAAACAACCCTAACCAGATGTTCAAACCTCAAATTATACTGGATTCATGTGACGTAACATTTTGATCAGTTCATTGTAACTTTGAATGAGTCATGTAAAAGGAATGAGACCTGATGGGAAATGTGATTTTCTGAAGAATTTTCTAAAGAATTTTCTGAAGAACTATCAAAAGTATGTTTGGGGAGGGGGGGTGGGTGGGAAAAAGCCCCTTTAACTTTATTTCCCATTACATTTAAGTCGTTATTATGTCACAATAAAAGCACGAAAACACTGATTCTCCCACTTCCATCACCTCTGCTGTAGTCTTTATTTGACATTTATGTGACATTTTGACAGCTTTAAAAGGCAGATTACCATAAAAACACAAGCGCGGTTATAGGATTTTATAAACTCCACCATCGGCTTTGTCTTTTCTTTTCTTTTTAAAAAAAAACAACAACTGGTTGAAAGTGTAGCAGTGCGGAGCAGACAGCCTTGTTGCTGTAGTTGATTCACTGTTGCTTTGGTTAACGTTGACTCTATTTTTAGCCTGACATCTGAAGTATCCATGGAGTCTAAATGTGGGAAAAGCCTGTCCTCCTTCCTCCCTGGGTGTCTGATGTTTCCCAGCAAGCCCTGCTGCAGCCCTCTGTGTAAGAGAGAGTGAATCAGTGTGTTGCTGTAAGTGAGAATGTGTGTGTGTGTGTGTGTGTAGTGTGTAGTGTGTAGTGTGTGTGTTAGTCTGGGTGTGCCGGTGTGTGTGTGTGTGAGTGTGTGGGAGAGTTTTAGGTGTGGGTGTGAGAAAGTGTATGTGTGTATGTCTGTCTCTATATCAGAGTAGAGGTGTGTGTGTGTGTGTGTGTGTGTGTGACAGTGTGTGTGTGTGTGCATGTGTGTGTGTGTATGGAGACCAGAGGACTGTGGGAGGACTTCCTCTGTGGATCCTCTCTGTTTTCTTTTCAAAGAATGACATTCCTAAGCTGTTTCACTTTTCAGGCAGGAAGTGGAAACCGTCCAATAATGATTAAAACCAGGAACGGCAACATAACAGCTCGAGCACTGCCACAGAGGTTTCAGGGGTGTTGACACAAAGTCAAACAAGTCGTGAGATATTGTTTAATAAATCTGAATAACTGGAGGAATGGCACATTTAAGGTCTGGGAAACTAGATTTCAGCTTGTCCACTTGTAAAAATTCTCTATATTCATTGCATTTTCTGAAACATTAGTCTTTTTTTGTGCAAATTATTGGTTGCTAAAAGCAGGATCTCCAGCCTCTGTTGGTGAAGGAAAAAAAAAAAAAAAAACCCTCTCTTTTTGTTCCTAGTGCCAAAGCCTGACGGTGGACTCATGGAATAAAAATCATCCGCGTGTCCCTGGTGGGCTATTTGTTGCAGCTGCAATCTGATAATGTTTTATCGTACAACTTGTAGATTCATGCATAAAAAGAAAGAGCTCTTATTACAGCTGATGTCTCTGAGGTTAGTGTTGGAAATGTTTCAGCTGTACGACCACGCACAGAGTACAGTACGCTGATTTTTCTCATGTTTTTTTTATTTTATTTTTTAAAGCATGGACCACACTGTTGTTGCCCACTATTTCACCTTTCTGACAGGTTATAGTTTCACAAGTTCAAAACTTTACTTTTGTATCGCGTTTCATGTAATTTTCACTCCTGTGACACTCTTAAACTGCCAGAATTATCAGCTATTAAGTTATATTACAACGCTCGCGCCAAACACAACGTTGATATTGGACGGTTTTCGGAGGAAAAAAAAAAAGAAAAAAAAAAGCCTCAGTTCAACGCATGTTCACTGCCATGGATTTCTTATAATGTATGATTTACAATGCATAAGCTCAGGGGCCAAAGGGGGTCAGGAGGCTGCTCAGCCAAAGCCTCTGTTTGAAGCTGGGTTGAAGATGCACACTGTGAACAATGAAAGAGGCTTTTCTAACACTTCCTGTTCATACTGACCATCACATGATCCATTCTTTATGTGTCTACTATGGAAGTGATGGAGGACTGAATCCACACTCCTCAAATGTATCTAACCCTCCTGTTGTCCTCAGGTCAAAGGAAGGAAGGAAGGAAGAAAGGAAAGGAGTAAGGAAGGAAGGAAGAAAAAAGGAGTAAGGAGGGAGAGAGGAAGGAAGTAAGGACAGAAGGAAGGGAGGAAGGAAGGAAAAGAGTAAGGAGGGAGGGGGAAGGAAAGGAGGTAGGAAGGACGGAAAGAAAGGAGTAAGGAGGGAGGGAGAAAGGAAAGGAGGGAGGAAGGAAGGTAAAGAAGGAAGGGAGGAAGGAAGGAAAGGAGGAAGGAAGTAAGGAGGGAAGGAAGGAAGGAAAGGAGTAAGGAAGGAAGGAAGGAAGGAACAGAATATGGAGGGAGGGAGGGAGGATAGGAGGAAGGAAGGTAGGGAGTAAGGAAGGAAAGGAGGAACGAAGGAAAGGAGGAAGGAAAGGAAGGAAAGGAAGGAGGAAGGAAGGAAAGAAGGAAGGACTGAGGGAGGAAGGAAGGAAGGAAGGAAGGAAGGAAGGAGGGACGGAAGGAAGGAAATGAGTAAGGACTGAGGGAGGAAGGAAGGAAGGAAGGAAGGAAGAGTCAAAAGAGGATGACAGGAAGGTTAAAAGTTGATCTGAAGCTAATATAAAGCTTCAGCCGTCCAAAATGAGTCAAATCAAGAAGATATCTTTCATCATTACAGTCTCTCTTTTAGTGCCAAAGACTCTTTATGTTTCTATACTGAGAAATTCAACCACAGCTCAACAGGGAAACACTGTCCGAGGAAACTCAAAGAGGGAATTTGATGCTAAAAAAGTTTATGTGAAGCTTATATGAGGCTTCAGCAGTCTGAGTTAGTCATTTGAAGTGGATATCTGCCACATTTACAGTCTTTTTTAGTAAAAACAGAGGCGCTGCTTGGCTCTAAAAACACTAAAGCAGAAAGATATCTTCTTGATTTGACTCATTTGGACGCCTGAAGCTTCACATTAGCTTCAGATCAACTTTTAACCCTCATGGTGTCATCAAGTAAAGGAAGGAAGGGAAGAAAGGAGGAAGGAAAGGAGGAAGAAGGAAGGAAAGGAGAGAGGGAGGAAGGAAAGGAGGAAGAAGGAAGGAAATGAGGGAGGGAGGGAGGGAGGGAGGGAGGGAGGAAGAAAGGAAAGGAGGAAGGATGGAAGGAAGGAAAGGAGGATGAAAGGGAGGAAGAAGGAAGGAAAGGAGGGAGGAAGGAAGGAGGGAAAGGAGGAAGGAAGGGGGAAGGTAGGGGGGAGGAAAGAAAGAGAGAAGGAGGAACGAAGGACAGGCAAAAGGAAGGAAGGGAGGAAAGAAGGAAGGAAAGGAGGGAGGGAGGAATGAAGGAAGTAAAGGAGGACGGAAAAGAAGAAGGGAAGGAGGAAGGATGGACAGAAGGAAGGAAAGAAAGAGAGAAGGAGGGAGGAAGGAAGGAAGGGAGGAAGAAGGAAGGGAGGAATGAATAAGGAAGGACAGGAGGGAGGGAGGAAGGAAGGAAGGAGTGGTGGAAAGAAAGAGAGAAGGAGGGAGGGAGGAAAGAAGGAAGGGAGGAAGGAATAAGGAAGGAAAGGAGGAAGGGAGGAAGAAGGAAGGGAGGAATGAATAAGGAAGGAAAGGAGGGAGGGAGGAAGGAAGGAAGGAAGGGGTTGTGGAAAGAAAGAGAGAAGGAGGGAGGGAGGAAAGAAGGAAGGGAGGAAGGAATAAGGAAGGAAAGGAGGAAGGGAGGAAGGAATAAGGAAGGAAAGGAGGGAGAGAGGAAGGAAGGAAGGGGTTGAATAGTTTTATAGCCTGGGAGCATAACGTCCAGATGTTTATGTAGAGAAAGCTATTCCAGTTGTGTCTGCTGTCCCTTCAGACCATTGACCACTTCATCAATACATCCCACTATCTGCATGTATTAACTGTGTGTGTGTGTGTGCGTGTGTGTGTGTGACAGTGTGTGTGTGTGTGTGTGTGTGTGTGTGTGTGTGTGTGTGTGTGTGTGTGTGTGTGTGTGTGTGGCTCTCATCACCTTAGAAATGAAAACTATAAACTACTACTTGGACTTG
>NC_070601.1:3117388-3234888 GCF_027409825.1 Scomber japonicus
TTACACGACTCCGTCAATGTCACGGGCGTCACAGGGCCTCCGTTTAAATGCACTCCCGGCGCTGTCGGATAAATCACATCAAACATCACTAACAGATACCCCCCCCCCCCACACACCCATCCTTCACCCCCCCCTCTCCCTCCATCCTCTTTCCTCTTTTGTCGGTAATTGCGGTATTCCTGTCCTCCTGTAGATGTTCAATCCCTCGATCCCTCAACCAATTGGCTCTGACAAGGAGGGAAGCACTTCCTGTCAAAACTGTTAAAGGAGAGGATGATATTTAAGAGGTGTACTGGGTAACAGATTCCTATCACCTCTCTGTGAGCCTACATCATTTCTAAAGGATTGCTTGATCAAGATGTCCTCTCCCCCTACTTTTTTTTTTTTCTTCTCCTCCTCGGCTGAAAGTAAAGTTATTACTCCGCCATGATGACTCCATGCTTCTTCGGTGAGAGGGAAAGTGACAGGTAGAGAGCAGGGATGTGCGAGGAAGGCCGATACGCCTGAGGAACATGAATAAGTCAAGGGGGGGAGAGAGAGGAGGAGGAGGAGGGGAAGGAGGTATTAAATATTCATTCTACCGATATCGCTCTTTGTCACATCCTCTTTAACAACAATGAGGACGGGCGGAGGAGGAAGAACAGGAGGAGGAGGAGGAGGAGGAGGAGGAGGGTCCTTAAACTGGCGGTGGCTAGACATGTCACGGAGCATCAAGTCACGACTGGATATTTAACCTGAGGCGAGGAGGATTTGCCGCTAACTCGTAGCGTTTGGGTTGCTAACCTGCATGCGGCGGCGGCGGCAACAGCAGATGCGAGGAGGAGGAAAACAGACGGAGTGTCGACTATGTGTGTGTGTGTGTGTGTGTGTGTGTGTGTGTGCAGGTTTACTTCAGAGAAACACAGACACCAGCTGATTTTTACTGATTAGCACACCTTCACCGAGAGAGGAAGAGCTAATCAGTGAAATTAGCTGCTGCGGTCTTTTAGGTTGAGATGAGAATCAGAAGCCTGCGAGGCCTCAGACACTGAGCTGCTTCACACGACAATATGAAAGTTAAACTGAGATGTGCTGAGAAAGGTGAATAAGAGGAAACTAATATACAAAACCAGACAATCCTTGCACTCAGGACCATGTAAGAGCTGCTTTTGAAATAAATAATGAGCCTTAAATTTCTTATCATGTTACACAAGGAATAAAATGAGTAAAAAAAAGTCTGTTGAAAAGCGGTTTAGGCAACATTATCCAAACAGATGTCTCAATGCAGGATGCAAGGCTGCCATGGCAACCTCATGCACAGATCATTTCTAGTCGATGCTGGTAGATATACTGACCTGTCATGTTGCTCCCAAATGATCCTTATAAGAGTCAAGTTTGAAAACACTTGTGTCTGAAATGTGGTAACAGAGAAAATGATGGAAGAAGTGAGATGTGAGATTCTGCTGCATTGTTTCTCACTTCAGGCCCTTGAGGTTGTGGAGCTGGAAGGTGTATTTCTTGGGAATGCTGCCTGATTCATTGTTGGCCTGAAGAGTCACATTCGGGAAAAAAAAAAAACAGGTGGCTCATATGGTGGGCAACTGTCTGAGCAACACAGTGAGGTAACGCAGCACTAAACAGATGTCTCCAAACTCATTGCATTGATCCCAAATGGTAACTTCTTGCACATGTTGCCCTGTTTTTCTTACTCTGATTTCCCTCTGCTCCACATGTTTTGCCAAATGATTCCTGTAAGTCAGGAATAAACAGCTTACATCACACAAGACAGCAGCACTTATACATCTGACCTTTGCACCGCTTCACTGCAGGTGCCAGCTGGATGCACAAGAAAAAAAAAGAAAGAAAGAAAACAAGTGAATGCCACCGTGTGAGTCTGTTCTCTGATGCCACTGAGTAATCTCTGTCACAGCAGACAACTGAAGATGAAGACAACACAGCCAGTGCCAAATGGCTCACCTCATGGGTGCTGATTCATGGCTACACATTTCTACAGCAGCGACAAATACCAATGCACATCTCTCAACTTCAACAAATAGCTCAGGGCTACATTAACGAGCCGCATTCGGTCATGAAATATGTCTGACTAAAGGAGAAGTACGCGGGATAAATTCAGCCGGGGCCTGCCAAGATGCAAAAGAGCTGCTTCTCCTCCAGAGGCGACGGTCGAGCGTTCACCACAGGAGCAACACCGGATCCAAACTTCATAACATTATAATGTAAATCAAAAGTCAACAGGAGGGGGGAGAAAAGAGAGGGAGGGAAAGGGGAAAGGGGAAGGGGAAGGGAGGAGGAAATCATAATGTACACAGTAAATCCTAAAATCAAACTCAGCATCCTTTGCTTTCTAAATGCACTGCTGTCATAAAAGCATTTCCATCGACAAATGAGTCTGCGGGAAAGGTCAATAGTTAATTGAATAATCTATCACCTTGGGATGGACAGAGTGTACCACGCTACGCAATCAATGACAGGCGCATTAAAAGGTCAGCCGCAGACTTCCATGATAAGTCACCTGGCTAATGTTTTCTTTGGTTATACACAGCTCCAAGGGTCGTTGGAGAGCAACTAACGGGGCTAGCTCTGGGCATGGAGCCAGGGATCATTTCAGCTAACCCTGGTCAAATAGCAGGTACAGAGGTACAGTGACACCTACTCTATACAGCAGGGTTATTAAGGGTCAATGCAGTGATGGAATAATTAGATGATTAACAGGCAATTGGTGGTAATTCATCAATAAGAAACAGGAAGTATTGCTTTATTTCAGCTTCTCAAAGTCAATAATCTACTTATTTGATCTTATTTATCATGTGAAAGTGAACATTTTTGGATATTAGTTGGATGTTTCACAGATTTAATGATTGATCCAAACAAAACAACACATCAATAAATGAATCAATGACAGAAGGAAGTGTTAGTTTAGTATTTGGAAGACGATAAAACCAATATTTGCTTCATAAATTGACAATGCAAGAGAATTGGTGGTCATTAATCAATAAAAAAAACAAGAAATATTGCTTTATTTCAGCTTCTCAAAGTCAATAATCTGCTTATTTGATCTTATTTATCATGTGCAACTGAATATTTCTGCATTTTGGTTGGATGTTTTGCAGATTTAATGAATTTAGTTTAGTGTTTGTAAGATGATAAAACCAATATTTGCTTTATAAATTGATCATGCACTTTGAGAATTGGTGGTCATTAATCAAGAAAAATGAGGAAAATGTCTTAGTTTCAGCTTCTAAAGCACATAAATCTGCTTATTTAACCTTATTTGTCCTGTGAAACTCATTATTTTTTAAGTTTGGTTAGACATTTTGCAGATTTAATCAACCAACATATTAAAACAACAAATCAACACATTAAACAATCATATTTGTAAGACGATAAAACCAATATTTGCTTCATAAATTGATCATGCAATTAGAGACATGGTCCATAATTCAAATATTTACTTCCAAAATGAGCAGAAATGTCTTAAACTTACTGTCATAAATGAGTCATTCATGATTAAATAGCAATGCATGCCTGACTTCATTTAAATATATGTCATTTTTCCCCATTCAGGTGAGAAAAAAAGCAACTAATGATGTAATAAAGAGCCTCCTGTGAGTCAAATGAAGGTAACATTAAGTGCCCACCTTGCTTTAAACCTCTCTAATGTTCCCACAATAGTAAAGCATCCTTTAGCAAAGTAATACTAAGTGTGGTTTTCTGTGCTGCTGAGCATTACCGATGCAACATGAACACTCATTTAGAGTAATAGTGGTGCATTCATAGCAATATCCTCATGTGTGTGTGTGTGTGTGTGTGTGTGTGACTGTGCCCACCCTATTAATTATAAATGAAGAGCATTTCCTTATAATGCCAATTTATTTCCATGGGTGTGCTTTTGCAGGAAGGTATGGTCGCTCCTATTTGAAACAAAGCAAAAAAAAAAAAAATAAATAAGGGATTGCAATGGTAACATATGCTTCCAAGACAGAGAGAAAGAAAGAAAAAGAAAAAGGAAAAAACAATAATTATGCAAATCTGAGACAGAATAATTATGGACGTATTCATTATTTATAGGTTTGGTTTTGCTTTGTGCCATCATAAACTAACTCTGAGCTGAATGTGCGATTGTAGCTTTCTCCTTTAATTGTGTGTACATAGAATTATGTCATTTATTTCAACCACTGCGAGCGCAATTTCATTATGACCATGGGGTAGAAGGATGGTGATTGCCAATTTGGTTCTGTGAGAAACTTCATATTTTCTTTACTTTCATATGCATACGTTTGTTTTCTTCTCCAGCCCCCCCCCCCCCACCCTTCCCTCTTTTTCCCCACACAACTAAATGTTTACTTTGCTGGGAATATTACATTATGAAATCCATATAAATGAGTAAAATTACTGTTTGAGCTGATGTAATGATGGTCCACACCGAGGAGAATCTTATTGATGTAATCAGTGAATGGCACAAAGCAACCATTTTTTCCAGTAATTGGACTTGGTGGTACAGTCGCTCATTTATCCAGTGATTAGTCTTTGTTTAAAGCAACTATTGAAGTACTAAACACATCCGGCAGGTTTATGGAGATTGTCTGGACTGTATGTGTGGAAAGTGAAGGAAAGTGATCTTTAACTTTAGAGTATTAATTTATTGCATTTTCAAGCTATAACTGCAGTGATAAAGCCTATTTCGGATTCTGATTATTTCTCACTACTGGTGGACAATGTTTGCCCCTCAGCTTTCAGCTTTCTGCAAAATACTGCAGCATTGTTATTGGAAAGTAAAACTGTGTCTGTAAAAGTCCTGCTTTTCTCCCCTCTTCTGAGTCTAAATATGTTCTTTAACCCTCCTGTTGTCCTCGAGTCAAGGAAGGAAGGGAGGAAAGGAGGGTGGAAGGAAGGGAGGAAGGAAGGAGGGTGGAAGGAAGGGAGGAAGGAAAGAAGGACAGAGGAAAGAAGGAAGGGAGGAAGGTAGGGGGGAGGAAAGAAAGAGAAAGGAAGGAAGGAAGGAAGGAAAGGAGGGAGAAAGGAAGGAAAGGAGGGAGGAAGAAGGGAGGAAGGAAGGAAGCACAGCGGAAAGAAGGAAGGGAGGAAGGTAGGGGGGAGGAAAGAAAGAGAAAGGAAGGAAGGAAAGGAGGGAGAAAGGAAGGAAAGGAGGAAGGAAGGGAGGAAGAAGGAAAGGAGGAAGGAAGGGAGGAAAGGAAGGGAGGAAGAAGGAAGGAAGGGAGGAAGGAAGGTCGGAGAGAAGGAGGAAGGAGGGAGGGAGGGAGACAGAAAAAGAGGAAGGGAGGAAGGAAGGAAAGAAGGAAGGGAGGAAGGTAGGGGGGAGGACAGAAAGAGAAAGGAAGGAAGGAAAGAGAGAAGGAGAGAGGGAGAAAGAAAGAGGCAGGAAAAAAGAGAGAAGGAGGGAGGGAGGGAGGACAGATGGAAGGAAGGAACAGTCAAAACAGACGGGGTCAATTTGACCTTCGATAATGCATCTGAGTGAGTGAATATAGAGTTTAAAGTGCAGGTGATTTAACTCCATTGAGTCATTTGAGGCGATTTAGTCAACTAAAGGATCTAACTTGTCTAAAAATGAACTTTCCAAGGATCCTAAAACATCCTGGTAGTTGAGTTTCTCCCACAAATGCCACATAATAGCAGCGTCCTTGGTTCGATTTCGGCAAGGGACCTTTGCTGCGGATCATTCCCCTCTCGCTCTCCCTGTTTCCTATCTGCTTTTATGCCAAGTACTTTTAAATAAAGGCACAAAAAAAAAGAAAGAAAGAAAAAAGAAATGCCCCAAAATAAATAAAGAACTTTCCAAGGAGCCAGTTGAAAACCAGATGGTGCATCTCAAGAGGCTCATCCTCAGAAATAAATAATTAAACTAACTTTTACAAAAGTTGATGTTTTGTGATTTTAAAGGGAAATCTCTTCCTATGATCCCCACGCAGCGCAGAGCAATATCCCCTAAACACAGCAGCAGCACCCCCCCTACCCCTCCACCCACCCTTCTGAATTCACTGATAAGACATAGGCACTTGTCACGGAAGATCAGTTTTGTCGTTTCCCCGTCTCTCTCGTGTTTTGTGTTTTTTTTTTCTTTCCTTTTCGAGATGGACCTCTTCACATTGATCCTCTGTGGCGTTTGTTTGTCATCCCGTGAACCATCACTGTCAAAACCCAGAGCCCATCTATCCCCCGACGCGCCCCTCTCTCATCCCAAAGAGGGTTTAGACATACAATTAGCCACGGTTATATAGCACCATTGCGGAGACTTCCAAGTCCAAAATACAGCATCTCGGGTTTATCTGCGGACGTTGTCGATCACTATACCAGTATCTTAAAGTTTGTTTGTCAAAAACTGCCAAACAACTATTATTCTCAATCCTCTGATGTGATGTGACTTTCTTTTAATAATTCATCTGCTACATGATGTCATGCTTGTCAGTGAAATGCACTTATGATCCCAGCGCTCCAATCATGGAGACGGTTAAATAAGCTTCCTACAATTTCATTTATACCTCACACTTACTGGGCCGCACACAGTATATCTGACGTATCTGATACTGTACATCTGCTTGAGACGCCTCAGAGGCATTAAAAAAGATCTAACAGAGGAAGAAAAGAGGGGTTGGGGGGTTGAGGAGGAAAAAATGAGAAAATACTAATGTCGACAATTCCATTTATATTGTCTGTCCTAAGTGTGAGCTCAGTCACTTTGAGGACTGCCGCTCTTGAAGGCTCTTTGCTGAAAATGTCCATAACTCAATAGAAACTTGGCTGCGTCTCAGGGCTGCTTCCTCTCTCCCTCCATCCTTCACGGGGATACTTTATGTGCCATCACCTCCCCTACAATGGCGAGCGGAGCAAGAAAAAAAAAAAAAACTAAAGTCTGTTTCCTGTCCAGGAGATTCCCCCCCTTCAAGCAGGAGACGGTGGCGGCGGCGGCTCTTCTCTTCTTCTCTCCTTTCGTCTGGATCCACGCAGCGCTGATAAAAAAAAAAAAAAAAAAAGTTCTGCTGCTGATGGGCTCGATTTGCTCCCCGGACGTTGGTTTTTGTAACTTTGCCAAGCTGCATTATTGGCAGAACATTGAATTTCAACCATTTGAGCCCGTGCTGATTTCCATGGCAAATTTTTATGATGGATAGCGTGGTAGACCTTAATGGCTTTTTATCAATTAAGCATGTCACCGAAATGCAGCCCACAACCAGTCCTTTCAGCTATAATGGCTCCTTTCAAAATGACTCGCTGTTCTCCCAACAGTTTCCTGTCTCTGGGTTGCTTCACGCTCAAATGCTGCAGAAACAAAATATTCAGTATTTTCTTACTATTTGATTCAATACTGAGGTAAACACTGTATTTATTATTAAACATACCGCCCTGACAGCTATATTGTTACTAAATGAGCTGCAAATTAAGATTTTACTGTTCTACGATCTGGGAAAATATGATGCTAGTAAAGTATTCTTTATTGGACAGCAGACAGAGGAGAGAGAGAGAGAGAGAGAGAAAAAAGGAGGAAATATAAGAGGAAAGAAACGTCCAAATATCCCCAGCTGCACTTGAACCTGAGCATTTTTATAGATTAGGGAAACTACTCAACAGTGTGCAATATTTAATTTGAGCTTTCCTCATATCTGTCAGCGAAGAGTCACAAAGAGTTTACTCTCACACACACGTTGTCTTATTTATTACTTATATACACACTGATACATGTTTAAAATCCTTGCTGTGCTTCCTCAACTATCTTCAATCAAACATCACAAGGCAAAAAGCAAGACCCTGACCTTTGACCTCTTGAATTTTCTTAAACCTTCATGCTGTGCGGCTTTAAATCTTGCTCAGTGTTTCAACCCACAGGTGTCAATTTAAGGCCAAACATGAGCAAATATAGATTCATTTTCTACTTTTCATGTTGATTTTTTTCTTTTGAAGTAATCCCAATTGATTTTGATGGACTACAACTCAAAAAACCACCATTAATTAAATAAAAAAACATGTTTGTGCTCATCAGTAGTTCAAATGATCTCTTAACTCTCCACTTCAACTATCTAAAACATGAATGGCCCCAGTGCCCTTTACTTACCCAGTGTATTGCTATGTTTTAGTATTGCTACCTTAACCCTCCTGTTGGAGGAAGGAAAGGAAGGAAGGAAGGAAGGAAGGAAGGAAGGAAGGGAGGAAGGAGGGAGGAAAGGAGGAAGGAAGGAAGGAAGGAAGGAATGAAGGAAGGAAGGAAGGAAGGAAAGGAGTAAGGATGAAAAAAGGAAGGAGTTTAGGAGAGAAGGAAGGGAAGAAGGAAGGAAGGAAGGAAGGAAGGAAGGAAGGAAGGAAAGGAGTAAGGATGAAAAGAGGAAGGAAGGAAGGAAGGAAGGAAGGAATGAATGGAGTAAGGACGAAAAGAGGGAGGAAGGAAGGAAGGAAAGGAGTAAGGAGTAAAGAGGGAGGAGGGAGGGAGGAAGGAAGTAAGGAAGGAAGGAAGGAAAGGAGTAAGGACGAAAAGAGGAAGGAATTTAGGAGAGAAGGAAGGGTGGAAGGGTGGAAGGAAGGAAGGAAGGAAGGAAGGAAGGAAGAGGGAGCAAAGAAATAGCGGAGCAGGGGAAAAAGGAAGGAAAAATTAAAGAAAGAGGGAAGAAGGAAGGAAAGAAGGAACAGTCAAAAGAGAGGAGGGTTAACTTATAATTTGAATATTTGCACCACTGCTTAAGAGGAAAACTGCACCAACACTCTTTATCCTTCACTTCTTCCCATAAACCCACATACTGATATTATTTTAGGTTGCTCTTTAGCAACTTTGCACCCGCAGCAGTTATTTAACGTACAGTTCATGCATAGAAAATGTATTCAATTAGCAGAGGATGACATGACGAATAGCTGAGATTAAATCCAAAAGGCCAAAAATCAGTTTGACGTATGATACAGGGATGAATCGAGTGATCCCCACGCTTCTAGTCTCGGTATACAGTCGAGGCTTGATCACAGCTTCGCTCACCTCCACCTTCGCTTATTTTCTACTCTGATCTCTGCCTCCTAATCCATCACATTTCCCATCTTATTGAACATCCTCCTTTTACACCAAAAAAAAAAAAAAAAAGCAGAGAAGAAGAGAACGAGGAAGAAGAAGAAAAAAAAAAACAATCACTAAAAGAGATACAAAAGCTGATTTCATCCATCTTACACCCTGAAGTAAATCTTTTCTAGGTAAGGAGGGGTGGGAGGGGGGGTGGGGGGGAGATCTACGCTCCTCTCCTCTCTCTATTTCAGAATTGCCTCGGAGCTCATCCATAACAGCTTTTTGCGGGCCCCCGGGTGCACGGAGGGAACCGGTCAGAGCAAACAGGGGAATTGAATGAGGCGAAGGTAGACAGAAATGTCTCCTTGGAGGTCACGCCGGCAAAATTGAAAGTCTCAGGTATAGTGGAGCCTGTCGGTTTAATAAAATGGATAGAATTTCCATTTACCCTCGGCACCCACCTCCTTAATGCATTGTTCTTGTACGGGGACGGGGGGTGGGGGGGGGGGGGGGGGGGGGTGTGAATGAGTCAGGAGCCGAGGAATACACTTTATAGACACAAATAATCGTAAATTGGGAATGTCACCTTTAAGCCGAGGCATTTTTATTATTGTTAGTGGTGCTGCTGAGTGGGTTTGATGCTTTATTCTCTCAGGGATCTTGTGCCCTCTCCAACATCCCCCTCCCCCTCCACCCTCCACCTCCACCTCCAACCTCCACCGTCATCGCCATCTTTATCGGACTCCTGGCGAAAGGAGGAAGAGGAGGAAGAAGAATGTAGAGAGGGGAGAGGGGAGAGGAGAGGAGAGGGGGGGACCTTAAGCTAACTCTCTTCCACCACTACCCCGATACTTCCGGGTGATTGATGGCAGATGGCACGCTTTAAAAATAAACCTATCCATTAACAGTGCTCACTGTTCTTTACTCGGAGCGTTTACAGCTGTCTGCAGGGCCAGCGGAGTGCATCCTATCAAAGGGGAGGGGGGAAAGGAGGGGGGGGTGATGGCGAGACCTGGCCTTCTCCGTACAGGTGTAAGCTCTTTATTTACTGCTATTATTTCGATGTTACAAAGGCCCTTCTCTAGTTTATGGCAGCGACTTTATAGATCCTCCTTTCCGCTGGAATATTAACTGTCTCTCCATGATTCAATATGAGAGCAGAGAGGCTCATGGGAGCTGTAGAGCAGAGTGGCGGATACAGGTACTTGTCTAATTGAAGTCCCCTGAGCTTTGTGGGTATAGAACATATAAATTGGACAGATAGCGAATGCACAAAGTATTGACAAACGTCTTACAGCTCACTTCTTTTTTTTTTTTTCACCCCCTCTTCCCCTTTCACCATCTGCAGCCTCTGACTGCTGGGGAACAATACTAAGCAGCATCATTTCCCATTCGGAAAGGGTGGGATGCGATGCGGCCGAGTCAAGTTCAGGGAAATGGACAAAGCATAAAAAACAAACATTCATATATTTAAATTAGATTTGAAACACTTGACTGACTCGTATGTGTGTGTGTGTGTGTGTGTGTGTTTGTGTGGAAGTCAGACAGAGACCTGTTTACTCCCCTTCTGCTTTGTATTACATGTGAGTGCCTGTGCAAATTAACGAAGGAGGGCCCTCTGTATTTTTTCGGCTCCATGTTTAATTGCGAGAAATAATATTAAGGATGTGTGATTCTTATGCCTGAGAATATTGCATTATAATAAGTTCAGGAACATTACCAGGGAACACAGCTTATTAAGGAGAGGCAAGGTAGAGGCTGGATAGAGATAGATTTAACTGTAATATACTGTACCTAATCCTGAATATATTATACATTTGCATGCAAAAGCCTATACAAGATTTGAATATTAATTGAAATATGCAGATGATGTATAGGGTTGTAATTATTGCTGATTTAGAAGTATAATTGGATGAAAACTTTTTTTTTTTCTTTTAGTGGACGGTTCTTGCAATGTGATGTGCAGCAGTGAGAGATTAATATGCATATTCATGGTTGAATCTGCTGAACTCTTATTACTGACAATTGGTTTATAGAGAATCCGTTTGTGAGGCCCGGGTTGAAAGGCTGCAATAGAAGACAATAGCAAATGGGAAGGGGGGGAGGAAGGGAGGGGGGGCGTGGAGAGAAACAAATGTTTCACTGAGCTGTGAGGCAAAATTTAAAAAAAATAAAATAAAGACAAAAGACCTCGGAGGCAAACTGCTTTGGATGAGAGTTAAAGGGTGATATCTGTTTGCTGTAGGGCTATAACTGTGTGTTTGCAAGTTTGGTGACTGCTTTTAAATGCTTTTCAATTGCCCGGCCCCCCCCCCCCCCACCCTATTGTTCAAGGCAGATACTAAAAATAAAAATCTATTAGCCTCCTGAAACTTAAAGCATCACAGTGAATGCAAGCAGAGTGCAATCATTTGTGTCAGTGTTGTATTATCATAGTGCGATAATACAGTTTTCAAGCCTCCATTTTTTTTTTTTGAGCACCGAAATGCTTCCATTAGCATTAAAAAGGGTAGATATGATTCTTAAATTATAGAATATTTAATTTAGCTTCTTCTACAGCAGCTTTGGGTTAAGAATGAAATAAAACACTGTCAAAAAAATATAAAAAATGATACGTATATGCATCAATACAGTGCTCTGTGCATAAAGCCATCTGATATGAATTGGCATTTGCATGACATCATCATGATAATATAACTAAAATCCACACTTGATATTCACTGCAATGGATCACAAATGTCAAGATGTATTTTTATTACTAGATGTATTTAATGTACAGATGTGAGTGGAAACCTGTGGATGCCTGGAGAGGAAGTAAAGCAAGACATTTACAAACTGTGTATGATTTTATAGTAGAAGTGTAAATAGTTAAAGATACACTTCTCTAAATTTATAGGATCCGTGTGATTTCTACCAACTGCTCCTCTTTTCTTTTTTTCTTTTTTTTTTTTTACGACAACAGGTGGCTCTTTTTTAATACAGGATATATCTTCATCTCCTCTACCTCAGGAGAGGAGCTTATAATGTCATTTCAGAGGAAGAGGAATAAGTTATCATGTGCTTACGGGTTGATAAATGGATAAAAGATGGCTGCATCAGCTCTGAGCCAGCTGCCGTTGGCTGCTTACCATCTACTCTGCTGATCAGCCTGCCATGAGCCTCCATCCTTCACCGCGGCCGCTCTGAACTACACGCGGCAGGTCGAGAGATTCATATTCCTTTACAGGATTAAGTAAATGTCGGGTCACATGTAGAGCTAATTCACCTTTCACCTGCTTCACCTTCTGTTACTGTTTTTTTCTTTTTCTCCTTTTCATCTTTTCTCCTTGTCTGTCTCTCTTTTTTTTCTTCTTTACCGCCAAACTTCATGAGTCATGACAGGCAGGTTTGGCGTTAATGCGACCCACCGGAAACCGCTCCCGCGACCTCGGCTGTCTAGAGCTGCCGAACAGCCCTCCCCGCCCGCCTCCCCTTGTCACACAAAAGAGAAACGCTGAAGGACCTCCGCTAACTCTTGTCAGAGCTGTCACGCACTCCGCCGCCTCCTCCGTCTTGACAAGCAGTTGGTTGAAATACCCATCGAGACCTGTCGCCCTGCTCCCCCCCCCCCACCTCCTCCCTCCTCCTCCCCCTCCCTCCCTTTCCGCTGCCATCATTACCTCCTTATTTTATATGCTGATTTATTTCATTTCCCTCCCTTCTCTTCCTTTCTTCCAAACTCAAGACTCAAGACAGGAGCCTTATTACTCTGAAATGCCGGAAAATACAATTAAAAAAAAAAAAAAAAAAAAAAGCTGGGACCTAGATCGCCCTGCTGACCGTAACATAACCCTGGTCATCCCTTGTGGCGTCCGTGCCCGACCCCCACTGCATGATCCCTTCCCGCCACAACCCCCACCCCCCCCCAATTTGCTATATCCATCCCTGCTTCTGCATGCAGATGATAAGGAGAGGGAAAAGTCATCACAGCAGACTTACAGAGTTCCTCATCGAGTCAGAGCTCTGAGGCCTGCTCTCAGCCACCCAGGGGCTCTCGCTAGACTGCTTTTGATATCGAGGCCACGCACACACACACACACACACACACACATGCATAACACACACATACACACATGCTGGGAGCAGAAAGTTAATAAACAGCTCTCAAAGAAGTTTTCAAATGCAAACAGTTTGAATGGCATGTTTTAGTGACGTCATTTGAAAGTCACATGAGCTCAGCGTCACACACACACACACACACACACACACACACACACACAAACAAGTGTAGCTTCCTCGCTCAAAGTTGCCACATCAAATTCCTTTAAAGCTTCAAAGGCGCTAACCGATATAACCGAGGAGGTCAAAGGTCAGATTTGAGAGCATAGCTGTGTCCTAATTCCATGACAGCAGCATTTCAAAGTGACACTTAGATTCATTGATTGATCATGTCACAATATTATGTTTCCCAGTTTGCCTGGTCTGGGGAAGTTTTTTTTTTTTTTTCCCAGTGTGGTGTCTAAGAACTGTAAATTAACCTCAACACCATCTAACACCTTTGGGGGGATGAACTGGAAAACGACTGGGGAACGTCAGGATTGGACCTCACTAATGTGTTTGCGGCTTGATGGGAGCAAATCCCTGCAGACTCTAAAAATCTAGTGGTGAGCCTAAAACAACCAAAAAGGGTGGAGAGGCTCGTTGTAGCAGCAGATTAATGCCCCCGTGGTTTTCGGAGCGGCATGTTCAACAATCACATATGGGTGTAACATCCTGGTGTCGGCATACTTTTGGCTAAGCATACTGTTTACAAGGTACAGAGAATAGATTTGGGTCTTTCTAATCTACCGCTGTTGTTGTTGTTGTTGTTGTTGCTACTAAAGCCTCACCTTGATAACAATAATACACTCACTTCCATTCACGCCCACAGGAGATGGTTAACACCCCTAAATGTCCTCCATAACATTGACACAACCGCCTCAAAGCCCCAGATTGACAGCTCTGCATACAATACAACCCCCAGAGTTTATTTATCATGCCTATAATGTGCAAAAAAAAAAAAAAAAAAGTTGCATCTACCAGCTTCACAACACCACCCTATTAACAGTTTGGGTTTTGGAGCTACTTTCATTGACATGCTGGTGTCAGTGTGTGTGTGTTTATTGTTGGTTTTTGCATGTATGTTGGTATAAGAGACGTGGGAGCTCGCTATTTGTTTAGTTGGTCTGGCGGTCGCGCCGATTTCATGATAAATATTAGCGCTCAAATATGTGAGTAGGGCATTTATTGAAAGTGATCACTCCAAACATTGTTTGTTTGTCTGCAAAATTGCAGCGGCCTCTTTTTCGTCAAGCGGGTTATGAGAAATTTCTCTCTAAAACAGCCCGAATGTAACCAATTCGATTTGTGTTTGTTTTTTGCCTTTTTGAGACTGTTTGTCAATGTTTAGAAGTGCTTGTGTGTGTGTGTGGGTTTGCATGTGTGTGTGTGTGTGTGTGTGTGTGTTGGGGGGAGGACCACATGTGCGTAACGATGATAGCTACACTACACTTGGGAAAAACAAACACCTCAAGAGACTCATATATATCCACTTGCAGGGAAGTTTTATAAACCAGACTGCAGTACATTTATCCACCCACTCCTTTTTTTTTTTTTTTTTTCCTACATGGGATTACAAGGTGGTCAGACTCTGCCAAGAATCCTCTAGGTGCAGAGCAAAGGGAGTGAGAGCAATGTGTGTGAGAAAAAAAGCCAAAATACGTGACTCTGGAGTCAAACGAGTGGGGGGGGGGGGGGGGGGGGGGTGGGAAGGAGAAGGAGAAAGGGGGGGAGGGGGAAGGTTGAAGCCGAGGGGCCGGAAATGGAGAGAGAGACCGAGGAACAGTGGGAGAGTGACCTTTTACAAGACAGCTGTTCTCTCTCAGGTGCTTGTTCTCAGCATATCTACATCCCTTTTTTTTTTTTTTTTTTGCATTAGTCATTATTTGGTCCCACGGGAGAAAGAACAGGACGGGGTGAGTGTTTTAATGTGGCAGGAAGCACAACTACACTCTTACAAAAAAGCTTGTGAACCATTTAAGGGTCGGTACACAGCTCATACACAAACTCACTGCATGTTCAAACAACCCGTGGGTTACTTCTACAGTATTAGTATTAGCATTTCAACAAGCACAGTGTTGTTTAAGTGAACCTTATATTGGTTTACCTAACTGAGACAGATCAAGATAAAAATAATTATTTAGCTTGAAACAACAACTTATCTCATGAGGCTTTGACTGCAGGCCAGTGGTTAAGACTCATGAGATATGTTTCATGTTTTTTTATTTTCTTATTTTTCTGCCTTTATTATTAAGAGAGTTGACAGAAACTTGGGAGGAGATAGAGGGAGAGAGAGAGATGGAGAAGAAGAAAAAGTCCCTGGCAGCACTGGAACCTGTTTTGTGTTTTTTTTCTATCAATGATGTCGTTGTTAAACATAGTCAAATGTGATTGTATGTAAAAATGACACATTCAAGTCAAAGGTCAGGGGCTTTATTCTGCTATAAATGCTCCGTTTCCCAAAGTTAACTATCAAAATGACATCATGTCTTGGTAGCCTTTGCTGCTAAGGGACTTTTATTTTCTTTACTTTTCTTTTACGATCTTTGTCTAAATTTGTGTGGTTTTATATTTCGATCCTGTATTCTTTGAACATATATTGCTACTATCTTGTATGCTCTTCTTTCTTTCATCTTTTATCGTATTGTATTGTATTTTTATACATATATTGTGGGTTTATATAACTGTATTGGCTTTTTTAATGTGTTAATTATGGACTAAAAGTTGTTCCACTCTCATATTTCAGATCTCATTCAGGCTCAAACATGTAAATATGTATTTAACCCTCCTGTTGTCCTCCAGTCAAGGAAGGAAGGGAGGAAGAAGGAAGGAAAGGAGGGAGGAAGGAAGGGAGGAAGAAGGAAGGGAGGGACGAAGAAAGGAAGGAAGGAGGAAAGGAAAGAAGGAAGGTAGGAGGGAGAAAGGAAAGAAGGAAGGCAGGACGGAGGGAGGAAAGAAGGAAGGAGGGAGGGAGAGAGAAAGGAAAAGAGGAAGGGAGGAAGGAAGGAAAGAAGGACAGAGGAAAGAAGGAAGGTAATGGGGAGGAAAGAAAGAGACAAGAAGGGAGGAAGGAAGGAAGGAAGGAAGGACAGAAGGAAGGAAGAAAGGTTGATGGAGGAAGGAAAGAAGGAACAGTCAAAACAGAAGGGGTCAATTTGACCCGGGAGGACAACACGAAGGTTAAGAGGATGATAATTTGAGTAAATAATGAGAAAAGGAAGTGAGATCTTTCTTTTTAGTTTTTCTTCACGTAGCCTTCGGAGCTGGCCGAAGTCGACCGGGCAGGAGCTAAAACGGCCTATTTCATGCAAAAGGGCCATTATAAGATAAATAAGGATTTATTAAAAACTGTAAATGATGCAAAGATATTCCAGTCAAGCCCCAGAACGTAAATCCACAAATATAAATGTGCATGATCCGTCCCCTTTAAACTTCTCTTTGCCAAAGTTGAACTAATTGTTAGTGTTACAGTATGATGGTTAGATGACAACATGTTACTCGTGTCAGTGGTACATAGGGATTCATCTTCTCACAATATCCAATTTCGCAATATAAATGGGATGCAAGAAACGAGAGGCAAGAGGCAGCATTGGAAAGGATGGTGGATGATGTATTGGTGTTTTACTGTTTTTGTTGGAAACTATATGTCTATAAAGTTGTTTTCTTTCCCATGAAAAAGCTCCTCAGTTCATTACTAATACCGCTGCAGCATTATCTTCATTACAGAAACTTTTTTATTGACAGTCCACTATGCGATTTAAACCATGCATTAGTACTTTCTTCCCCTTCCCAGTTGTGTATTCACAATAAGGTTTGCTTGAAACATGCAGCGTATTGCATCAAATAGTTGTGAAACAGGGAGATCTACCAGCTTCATACTTCAATTGAACTCCAACATCGACCTCAAGACTGCACAGTTCTTGTTCTTTATAAATACTCCCTTCTAAACTCTTTAATAAAACATCCCTTTGCATCCAGCTACAGGCAAAAACAACACAAAAAAAGAAGTCATATGTCCAGATACTGATAACTGGCACAAAGGACAGTCAATCAGATTCAAACACACGACATATTCAAACATACCGACACTCAGATCGGCCTCATTTAAGACCAGAAGCATTGAAAAGTCTCACTAATGTGTGTTGTACAGTACAGAAACACGGACAGATGTATTTCAAGTATTTCTCTTTTATGAGTGTACTTAGGAGTCAGAGGGGGTTTGTTCAGTGCAAGGAAAAGGCATTAGGTGCAAGCTCTCCAGGTTACAACAGCACAGGGAAGGGGATTTTTTTTTTCTTTCCCCCCCTGCGAAAGTCTTCAATCTTGTGAAGCCTGAGGGGCTGAGTAGGTGTTTAATTATTAAAGGTGTTTGAACAAAAGGCTATTCTAAGCCTGCTGGAGCCACCAACTGGACATTCTCCTCAGTGTTTGATGGATGACTACCTTCAGAAATAGTCTGTTTCCCTCGCTGTGTTTGTGTTAAATTACCCCCAAAGACTTCCAGAGACCTGTGCTGTCTTTTCACTGTTCACTACAGGAGGTGAACAAGAAGATCAATCAACCGGGGAGTTAATGCTTATCTGTGCAGCTCTTTGGAAACTTTAGTTTATGATGCAGCTGAATGAAACTTTTGGAGGGAAGCACAGCCGCTGCGAGCAATTGTAATGCTAAAGTGGCAGCTATTGTAAAGGGTCTTTTATTTCTGTATTCATGCCGCATACGTCCCACATTAACATTAAAGAAAATCGCTTCTTAAATGTTACACAGTTGAATCCAATTAGAATTGTACAGTGGTGGAAACAGCGCATTAATTCTTTGAGAAAGTGGAGAAATACCAATATGACACAAAACACTTTGTTAAAAGTTCAAAATTTAAATTCTTGAGTATCGGAAATGCTTTTTGTAAAGACTTTCTTCCTTTTAGAGGGTAAGATTATGAATGTCTAATGGATATTTAGATATTATTTCTATTCCTATACTGTTAGAAAACTACAGCCATCACGTACTTGTAGTTGAAAAACAAGCGGGCTTCCTTTGAAATTAATTACAATAAAAGCATATTAGATTGTTGGAGTGCAGCGGCAGTCCAGCAAACAAGTAGTAAAAAATTGAGACTTTATTAAAGAGTAATGTGAGCAAAGCAAGAAACATAAAAGCAAAGCAAAGAACATAAAAGCATCACATAAAAAAAAAAAAGACGGGCGTCAGGAAAAATTAAAACTCAACCACATAAAAAAAAAAAGGGAAAGTCTATAAAAGTGAGACTCAGAAGGGATTTTAAAAGACGATACTGTGGGTTTTCGTTCAGATCATTATAAAGCTCAGGAGCTCTGATGGTAAAGAAATGACAAATAGGACACTTTACTGTCATGAGTTTCCATTTACAGTATAACTTAATTATTCAGGGTGAGGTCAAAAACACATTAATCATGACTGACATACACCTGGCAACCTGCTTTTTTTTCGGTGGTGGTGGTGGTGGTAGTGTTTTTTACAAGTATATGAAGAAGAAAAAGAAGAAAGGATGGTAAAAAGAAGACTATATATCATACTAGGTGGTATTACTGTACTATATTGAGCTCTATAAGAAGATATGGCACATTACAAGCTGTGCCAATGGTGAAAAATGGCAGACTTGACCCATGCTAACAGGCTAGCTTCACCTGTTAGCATGGGTCCCAAAATCTCAACCTGCAAGCACCCAGATTGCAACCAAAGACTCAACCAGAGTTTAAAGCAAGGTGCAAAATCACACTATAATCAAGCTCAATATGTTTAATCTTTATTTAAATTGCATTATTTTGATTATATGGAGGTAGGAAGAATATGGCTAAGCTAAAGTTAGCATTTAGCAACGCCCAAAGTTAAGAAAAGGGGTAAAACGAGAGTAAATGACGAATAAATGATAAATAAAACAAGCAATGTGTTTGTTTTTTACAAGTAAATGAAGAAGGAAAAGAAGAAAGGATGGTACTAGGTGGTATTACTGTACTATATTGAGCTCTATAAGAAGATATGGCACATTACAAGCTGTGCAAATGGTGAAAAATGGCAGACTTGACCCATGCTAACAGGCTAGCTTCGCATTTTCAGCCCCAAAATCTCAACCTGCAAGCACCCAGATTGCAACTACAGCCTTAACCAGAGTTTAATTATCTAAAGCAAGGTGCACAATCACACTATACTTAAGCTCTGTGTGTTTAATCTTTATTTAAATTGCATTATGTGGATTATATGGAGGTGGGAAGCATACGGCTAAGCTAAAGTTAGCATTTAGCAACGCCCAAAGTTGATATATTATTGTGTCTGATAAATGCTGTTTTACAGTGTCAAAATGTTTGAAGCAGATGTGGCTTGTAAAATAACGTGTCTAATATTTACTTTGGTGACTACGAAGTGAAAGAATTTGTCATAATCTGTGCAAATGTTCACTTTTCCCATTCCCAACCTATAGTGGCGAAACCCACACGATACAGGAAATGACTCTTAAGTGCGCCTCCTTGTTTCCAAAACCATTGCTGCTACAGTTCTACAGTATTACGCCATATTTGCTAATACCACACCCAATTTTAAGTGGTTTTAAGTATTTGATGCCACTCCATGTAGTCGCTATATTCACATAAGAGCAGATAAAGATGCTCTAACTTCATTTTACTCTCTACTAGTCAGTAGAGGTAATTAGTAGAAATGACTGTTGGAGTGGAAACATCACTACTGAATGATACGAAAATAGAGGTTTAATTCAGATTTATAATGAAACCTTTCATACAACACCTTCGCTCTGACTTGCTCCACTGGAGGTTTTTCACTAAATGTTTATTAAAGTATTCGTGGATAAGATTCAGGTTGTGTAATTCTCCCTTGAAGAACAGACACTCCAAGAATCTGGTGTTTTCAGGGCAGTTCCTGATGAAATAAATGAGTTGTTTGAATTACCACTTAATAACAGGGTTGGGGCAGATTGCTGGAGACGATGTTCCCCTTGTGGTTGCTGGACTATAGGTTCAGACTGATGTTTCCACAAATTAAAAATCCACCCGAAACCTTGTGAAATCAGGCTGCGGTGCGTCAATACCTGCTCAGTCAGGAATCCTGGGTCAGTAAAATTCCAGGTCGGAAAAATGTTAACCGTGCCTTCGACACTTTTTTTTTGGTTTTTACACACACACATAGAAAAAAAAAAAAAAAGTCCAGGCAGGGAGGCGATGTTTGAGGGTTACGGTTAATTTTCCTCCCTCTGAGAAATACAGTTATTCAAAGGAAAATAAGTTATCTCACCCACTGTCTATGTCGCTCATGGAGCCAAGAAATTCATATTTATACAAGAACTGACAAAAACTGACATAACTATTGCTTATAATCATATACTATATTATAATTATCTGATGTTTACCTGATGAATTCCTTCCACATTTATTACAACATCCCGAAAACTCATCAATTTTCTACGGACACTATGAAAAAATAATTAGGTCATTGTAGGTTTTAGGTTACATTTTTAGCAGTAAAATATCTTCAGATGCATATTAATAGTGTATATTGTAACACATTGCTTGTGTGATTTCATTCTGGCAGGACATCTGCTTCATTTATGGTTCTTAGTTGTGGCCCAGTTCAAAATGTACTGGCTAGACACGTTTCTTATTTGGTTTAATGATAATCATTAATATGCCTCAGAGCTGTTTTAATAATTTAACCATTAAACCATTATTAAAATGAGAATTCTGGTTTATTACAAGTTGGCGTGGATTTTTGTAGCCTTGGCCATCGTTTCCATGACTTATTTTTTTTTTAAAACATATATTGAAATGGGGCACGAAACACACACAAGCAGTCAGGCGATGGTACAGGTTGTGAACAGGTCAAACAGATGTGTGTGTGTGTGTGTGTGTGTGTGTGTGTGTGTGTGTGTGTGTGTGTGTGTGAGTGCAACTACTGTAAGTCAGAGTTGAAACAGGGAGTCAGGTCTGTAAGCTGTGATGAATGTTTATAATATAATAGTTTGCCAGGTCGCCTAGTTCCCAGATCTCAGCATTTCAACTTGGTGAGTACAATGCTGTTATTACTGATAGGAGTGATGGCCAAAAGTATGAAAATAAGACCCAATGAGACCATAAATTCCCTTTAAATCTTGTTGAATCACAAGTAAAGCCTGAAGGAGACCACTGGACTCTGGAAGGGAACGTCTGCACGGCTTTCAATTTTATCCAAAATGGTTTTGGACGGCGAAGCATTTTGGATAAAAAAACATATTTGTTTATATAATATGTTTTGAAATTATTTTATTTTTACAGCCTGGGCAATGTGGTATTTTTTAAAGTTTATTATCAAGAGATTTTTTATTTACCTTTGTGTGCAGCAGTGTGTGTGTTTGCGTGTAGCTGAGGCTTTTAATCCTGTACTTAAGACTCCTTAGGTCTCCTGCCTGTGAGCGCACCGTCGTGCCAAGCAGGACACACTTCCCTTTTAATCGACTCTGAAAGCTTCAGTGGAAAACTTCAGCTCTGACCCAGTGACACCAGCACTCGCACCACAACAGCCAGCCTCGGGAGACGACCTAGCATCGAATTACCTCTATGCCCTGGACCTGTACTGAGAGACAGTAGGGATGGTAGTGGTAGTGGTGGTAGGGGGAGGAGGAGGTGGAGGTGGAGGAGAGGAGGAGGGGGTTGGGGTCGTATTTGCCTTGACCACAGGCTGACTGCTCGCCCCGGGCCCCTGGCGTCGGTGTCAGAGAGAGGTGAATCGGACTATCTCCACTTGCAAATCTATCCCCGGAGACCTCGGAGCCCTCGCACCATCCCCACCCTCCTCTCCCACCTCTCACAAAACATCCTTTTAGAGGGGGTCCATCGGCCATTATGTCCCTCCTCACCTCTCTCGCCACTCCGGCGGGGCGTTACTGTATCTGAGGGGAGAGGAGAGGTGCGACCACGCCACTAATCTCTTTCTCTGACTCTGCTTTTGCCCTGCCCATGTCACTCTGCCACTAGCTCTCTAAGGACAGGCGGCTACCTCCACGGTCAAGGTGACACAGAGTTTAGTTTTTTTTTTTTCCCCCCTCCAGCCACCACGGACACAGACCTGGCCTAGCAGAGTTTATGAATTACAGGCCTTGCTTAAGTGGTAATTTAGGCAGGAATTAAGGGATAATGTGTATTTTAAGAGAGGAAATCCTTTGAGTTTCCTTTTATAATACAGCACCTACCTCACAGTGGGTAATTGGAGCCAGATGTTGCTCCATGCAGCATTAAAAAAAAAAAAAAAAAAAAGGACCGGCCTTTCTTTTCTTTCCTCTGAGCAACGTGAAACATCTTGAAATTCTGTCATCATACCGGCTTTTGTGCGCTTGTGTGCTTTGCATATACTCCTGTGTCTGTGCCACATAATCACATTAGTTAGATTTAATCTAAGAAGAGGCAAATTATGCGCTTTTCCCATCAAATTTAGCCGCATGACGAGCAGCGTGCAGAATCAGTGAGTGCAACCTATCCCAAAAGTGCTTTGCATGGATGGCACAGGACTGGGAAAAAAAAAAAAAGAGACAGAAGAGAAGGGGTGAGTGAGGCGCAGGATGAAAGGGAAACACTAATAATGTCTCACATGTGTACTGGCAAATTGTCTGCTAACACCGGCGAGCAAAACACACTCGCTATAGCTGAGAACGTGGCAGCAGCCTCCTAATAAGCAGCATGCACTATTTATGAAAATAAACCAAGGGCAGGGAGGGTGAGCGCTGTCAAAATAAAAAAACATGTCAATCTTCACTCCCCACTGTTGCCTGAGCTCGTTGCTTGTCTGTTAACGCACTTTTTTTTTTCTTCTTCTTCGTGTTTGCCTATGATGTACAAAGGCGGGAAAAATCACATCAAACCCACAGATTTCTTAAACTTCTACATGTCTAAAAAAGAAGAGGGAGGGGAGGTGGTGGTGGAGGGGGGGGGTTTAGGAGAGGCGGGGGGGGGGGGTGGAAATCAAAGGGAATATCAAAGTTAGGAGAAGTACGGGAATATGTCTGTGGAAAAAGTAAATATTTTGTCCTAATGGTTTGTGTGTTTGAGCAAAAGAAAAAAAAAAAAGCACACGTGATGAAAACCAGAGATATATACAGCCGGTGGAGAGCTAGGTGGGGATTTACGGTGAGGTGAAAAAAAAGAAGAAGAAGAAGAAGAAGAAGGGAAAAAATGAGGCCAAGCTTCGTTTTAATACTTCATAGGGCATTGAAAATTCCCTCTGAATCTCCCTAACTTCTCCCCGCTCTGTGCAATTATGCATGTTTATACATTTTGATTAACGGCGATGAAAAGTCACGTCCGCCGTGCGCTCCATAGATGAACGTTTGTGCCACTGAGCGAGTGACAGTCCGTCAGAAACACATGAAAGACAAATCTCCCCTCCACCCCCCCCTTTCTTTTTACTTTCCTACTTCCCTCTGCTTTATACCTACTGAAACAGCAGGTAACTGAAATATGTTAAATATTTCAGTTACCGGTCTCGCAGGACGACAATCAAAGACGACGGCGGGATATCTACGAGATTCGAGAGAGAAGAAGAAGAAAAAAAAAAGTTGATTTAAGTCGGTGTGACACAAGCAATACGTTGATTAGTTGCTTTGGGCCCCCGAATCCTCTTCACTTCTAACAACTACTCCACTCCTTTCTTCTCACCAGCTTTTTCCTCTGAATCCACCGGCCATCGTAGGAATACGAAAGAGAGATAGGGAGAGAGAGAGAGAGAGAGAGAGAGAGAGAGAGAGATACAGGAGGAAAGGAAGACGGGGGCAACAGGAAGTATCACTGCTAGCAGGTTAAAGCCGACAAATAGATTCAAAAAAAGTCAAAACAGGGAAATTTTTGAGGTTGTTTTTCATACTGTCTGTTTTGACAGTTCCGTCTCTCCTTCCTTCCTTTCCTTTCCTCCCTCCCTACCTGCTTCTCTCTTTCTTTCCTCTCCCCACCTTCCTTCCTTCTTTCTTTCCTCTGTCCTTCCTTCCTTTTCTTCCTTCCTCCCTCTCTCCTTCTCTCTTTCTTTCCTCTGTCCTTCCTTCCTTTCCTTCCATCTTCCTCCCTTCCTTCCTCCTTTCCGCCCTTTCCTCCTTTCCGTCCTTTCTCCCTTCCTCTCTCCCTTCCTCTCTCCCTTCCTCTCTCCCTCCTTTCCTTATTCCTTCCTCCTTTCCCTCCTTCCCTCCTTCCTTTCCTTCCCTCCTTCCTTCCTTCCTTCCTTCCTCCCTCCTTTCTGTCCTTTCCTCCCTCTCTTCCTTCTTTGACTTGAGGACAACAGGAGAGTTAAGCATCTTGAAACAAACATGAACGCTCCTCTATCACCTCATGTTCAGGACAGGATGAAAATGTGCAGCTAAGACTAAAAAAAGTGGAAAAAAAAGTGAATCTGTGGCTTTTTAGGACTCAATTATAAGATGCTATGAGACTGAAGTAACTGAACAAATGTCTGAATGGATGTAAGAAGCCATATTTACAACTATTCACACACCCCCAACCTTCATAGGATGAAATATGTCACCAAAAAGGGAATTTTTTGAATGATTGCAATTACAAACTTTCTCCATAACAGCAACAAGAGAAACTAAAGGTGTGAAAAAAAAAGTTCCAGAAAGAAAGAAAGCAAACATTTCCAGTGATGTAACGTTGAAGCCGCGGTACGCAGCGTGGGAGACGAGACTGGAGGGTGGGAGGAGGAGAACACAGCAGCTTTGGAGTATAATAATACAAAAAGAAAAAAGAAAAAAGAAAAAGAAAAGAAACACCAATTTCCTTCCAACAGCTGAGCACCTACAGGTCATTATTTCCTCTGCTGGGCTGTAATGTGAAAATCCCGAGCCTCGGCTTTGGAAAACTTCCCTCTGTTGAATCAACAGTAAATAATGACTTGGTCAGAAACAGACTTTTCTCTCCCCCCCCCCCCCCCCCACCCCTTTTACCTTGACCTCTAGAAAACGAGGCAGGCAACCATCTGTAAACAGAGACGTTTGATCGCTACAGGCTTCAATTATACAAGTGGTCTGATATGTGTGCAGCTTCCTGTCTCCCGAGAAACCTTACATGTGTCGGTAAAAGTTGATAAAAAAAAAAGAAAAGAATAAAAAGACATCTGAGAGTTTGGTGTTACATGGGTGATGCGTTCATGATCATAATCCCAGTTAACAGCAAAACACAGCTAGCTAGCAGTGTATTATAGCTATGCTCATTAAATAAATAATGAAGTTAGCTTTAGCATATGTAGCTTTAGCATACGTAGCTTTAGCATATGTAGCTTTAGCATATGTTTAATGTGTATATATGTTGTTTCTTTATGTTTCTGCCTATATTTAAGGCTCAATACTCAAATACATGAGCATCCATACACATATTTATTAGTTTAACACCTCATTACAAACTCTATCTTCTTCTATGTAAAGATGAAGTTCAAGAAAATCAACACACTTCCATCTTTAGCTGTGCATGTCATCTGTCTTTAGCATATGTAGCTTTAGCATACGTAGCTTTAGCATATGTAGCTTTAGCGTATGTTTAATGTGTATATATGTTGTTTCTTTATGTTTTTGCCTATATTTAAGGCTCAATACTCAAATACATGAGCATCCATACACATACTTATTAGTTTAACACCTCATTACAAACTCTATCTTCTTCTATGTAAAGATGAAGTTCAAGTAAATCAACACACTTCCATCTTTAGCTGTGCATGTCATCTGTCTTTAGCATATGTAGCTTTAGCGTATATTTAATGTGTATATATGTTGTTTTTTTATGTTTTTGCCTATATTTAAGGCTCAATACTCAAATACATGAGCATCCACACACATATATATATATATTAGTTTAGCACCTCATTACAAACTCTATCTTCTTCTATGTAAAAGATGAAGTTCAAGTAAATCAACACACATCCATCTTTAACTGTCTGTCATCTGTCTGATTTCTTTATATATCAGCTAGCATCTTTTTTGACGTTTGAGACCTTTTAAATCATCCTAAACTTCAACACTTCCTCAATACTTCTGGAAAACATGTGTAGCTACCCACCCCAGCCCCCTTCCTCCAATCTCCCTCCATCAGATCAACTAGCTAGAGATTTACTACTGAACTCTGCTTTTTTTCCCCTCCGCAGCTCAAACAACAACTTTCCAGGTTTTTCAAAAGAGGTTTTTCCTTTTTTTTTTTTTTTTTTTTCCATCACACCAGGATAAACACATGTATATTTAATGCACTCGGGTGATTATAGTCATTCTAATGTGGCATGCATGAATTTATTACAGCAGATGACCCCACCTAGAAAAAAAAAACATCCCTCAGAGGAGAGAGAGAGAAAAAAAGAGAGAAAAAACAGGGAAGAAAAACGATAGGAGTGGAATGATAACAACATGTAAACACTCTGACTCTCGAGGCCAGGCTAATGAACGTGCGAGGACAGGAATAGAGAGTGAAAGAGCCAGGGCCTTCTTCCAAAATATCCACTCCCACATAGGTCAGTGGACTTTTGGCTACATCCTGAGTGGCGTAGGGGAGGGAGGGAGCAGTTTAAATGCCTGGGATCTGAGGAAAGAATTCAACAGGGCATGGGAATGGCAGTGTCACGGCAGTCGCCAGAGAACGCTCTTAAAATGCCGCCACGACAGACAGGGCCATGCTAAAAAACAGTATCGCTCCTGCACAGTCTCAAATTCTTCTGTTTTTATGACTTTGTGTGTTTTTTGTGTGTGTGTTTTTTTTTCTTCTTCTTCTTCTCGAGGACAAGAACCCGTGTTTTTTTTAACATGTTCTCCAAACAAATGGAGTGTGAATAAAGAGGATTATTTACTGGTGTCAGTTAAGACGTGTCCGATCACACACACACACACACACACACACACACACACACACACACACACACACACACATACACACGCAGAGGAGGGTCGTTTTTCTTTCTTGGGGAGCCAGTCGGGACAAAAAACAGCTGTAAAACGTCTGCTAGAAACATCTTTATGATAATATTAATAATGCTTTTATATGAGCAGGTAATCTAAGTGAGGCCAAGAAGAAGATTTTAACAGGCATCTCAAATAAAAGGTCTAAAGTTAAAAGTTTTAAATCATCCAGTGGTCAAGATTTACAGTCCTTCACACCAAAAACCTGCAAAATCCCCCAAAAGTTCACTTCCTATGAACTGTGACTGAGAGCCAGTGCATCAAAAACTATCACAGGTATCTCAAAAATCAGCCTAAAGTTAAATGTGAGAGGAGATGTTCAAGTGACTGGGAGGTCCAGTGAGGCCAAGAAGAAGATTTTAACAGTCAATCACATAGAAACTATCAAGGAGCATCTCAAATAAAAGGTCCAGAGATGGTCAATATTTACAGTCCTTCATATTTAATCTCCCTTTGACACCAAAAACCTGCAAAATCCCCCAAATGTTCACTTCCTATGAACTGTGAATTAGTTGTATGTATTTAACAAAAGAGCCAATGCATCAAAAACTATCACAGGTATCTAAAAAATCGGCCTAAAGTTAAATTGGAGAGGAGATTACCAATCAAACACCAAAAACCTTCCTATGAATTCTTAATTATTAGTTGTATGAATTTAACAAAAGCCGAGCCCAAAATCACCTCAGATACTTAATCATTACCTTATCTTGCGGAGGCGGTGGGGGGGCTTCGGCGCTCCAACTCCAACTATTCCTGAATAATGTTTTATCAACTCGCATCAACTACACAGACACAGAAAACTTTGGTAAAAAAAAAAGGTGATTTGTGTGTGAAATAATAAAACTAAGTAAGTATATTATAGCGAGGGGGTCAATAGGTGCCCCAAATGTTTCTGCCCTGGAGCCTCCTAACAGATTATGATCTAGAGAGGAGCTAATAGAATATATTGATGGAGCTTCACACTATGAGGCTACATCATAAGTGTGAAGCAGGGTCAAAAGGTTGAGTCAATACATTTTCACAAGTCTACGTCTTATTTTGGCGGGGCAGACATGAAAGGAAACCTGAAATTCAAGCAATATCAGGTTAATAAGTCAAGCTGTAGTGTTTTTTTTTAAATTGTTGGTTAACTTGTGTGTAATATTTCTAATATAATGATGCAGGAAATAAACTTAATACAGTAAATAAGCTAAACTGTGTGTGTGTGTGTGTGTGTGTGTGTGTGTGTGTGTGTCTGTACATAGGTGCATATGCATGAGGAGTGTGTGTGCATGCAGGAATGTGAGTATATCTCCCATTTCAGCATGATTAAATTCCATTTGCAACTTTGAAGGTACACTCTGAACATCAGGAAAAGTGTGTGTATACAGTATATGTGTGTGTGTGTGTGTGTGTGTGGAGAAGGAGAAGGAGAAGGAGGAAGGGGGGGGGGGGGTTGAGGGGTGGGGGTGATAATTTATTTATGTTTTGAGACTAAATCTGGGTCACTGGAACCTCGTTGTCGTCCTCCTCCTCCTCCTCCTCCTCCTCTGAATCCCTCCGTTCCCTTTAGAGGGAGGGGAGGTTGCTGTTAACTAACCACAGATAACAACAATGCTACACTCTTGTAATTTATTTCAATTACTGCCAGGGCCTAAAGAGGACAGCGCTCTTTTCTTTATCAGTGAGAAGGAGGTGGAGAGGGGGTGGCGGAGAGGTGGGGGTACAACCCGACTCCCACTGAGACGAGTGCTGGTCAGATTACAAGCTAAACAACACAAAGACGACTAAATATCTGGACAAACTTCCTGATACCAGTCTGATCACAGTCGGGTTTTTTACACCATCCAATTCTCAGCTGACTGAAGTAGTAAACTGGGAAATTAGCTATTCTTGTTTTCCATCCGCTGCCATTTTTTTTTTTTTTTAATGTGGTAGTCTTTTTTTTTTTCTTCTTTCTTTCTTGTTGCTATCTCTCCCAGCTCATTTTTGAACTACTGGGTTCTTTTTTTCCTCTTTGTTACTGTAAACAAACAAACAAGGCGTAAACAGCATTACTTCCTGTGCGGCAGGAAAAGAGCTAACAGATACAGTAGCGGTTTAATCTAGAGACCAGATCCAAAGAAATCCAGCCTGAACCTGAACCTGAAGAGGAGAGAAGGAGCCAGGTATTCAACAGCAACACTCAGAAGAATGTGTGATTGTTAAAAATTGGTTAAAATAATACAATAGAAAAAATAATCTCCACTTCCTGCTTCTTCTTTTTTTTTTACATGCATGTCTATCTATGTTGCACAGCTTCATATTCACATTCAGAAGTAGTAAACTGGTAAATTAGCTATCCTTTTTTTCCCATTACTCCTTTTCCTTTTTCATCCCTGACTTACTTTTTTTTTAAGGTGGTATGCTTTTTATTGTTGCTATCTCTCTCAGCTCATTTGAACTACTCCAATATGAACCCTGAACCTGAAGAACTGAACCCTTACATGTTATTTGAGCTCACCTCTATAGGAAGTGAAAGGTATTTTTGGTAATATATAGGTGTAATTAATAATAGCAATATGGATTCAATGATGTACAACAATACTATATGGACCAGAGGTGTCAAACACATTTTCATTCAAGGGCCACAAACAGCCCAATTTGATCTCATGTGGGCCGGACCATTAAAAAGAAGGAAGGAAGGAAGGAAGGAAGGAAGGAAGGAAGGGAGGGAGGGAGGGAGGAAGGACAAATGGAAGGAAGGTGGGAAGGAAAGAGAGGAGGGAAGAAAGAAAAAAATGGAAAGGTTGGAAAAAAGGACAGGAAGGAAAGATGAAAGGGAGGAAGGAAGGAAGGAAGGAAGGAAAGGTGGAAGGAAGGAAAAGAATACAGGAAGGAAAGATGGAAGGAAGGGAGGAAGGACAGATGGAAGGAAGGGAGCAAGGAAGGAAGGAAGGAAAAAAAGGACAGGAAGGAAAGATGACAGGGACGAAGGAAGGAAGGAAGGAAGGAAAGGTGGAAGGAAGGAAAAGAATACAGGAAGGAAAGATGGAAGGGAGGAAGGACAGATGGAAGGAAGGGAGCAAGGAAGGGAGCAAGGAAGGAAGAAAGGAAAAAAAGACAGGAAGGAAAGATGACAGGGAGGAAGGAATGAAGGAAGGAAAGATGGAAGGAAGGGAGGAAGGACAGATGGAAGGAAGGAAGGAAGGAAGGAAGGAAGGAAGGAAAAAAAGACAGGAAGGAAAGATGACAGGGAGGAAGGAATGAAGGAAGGAAAGATGGAAGGAAGGGAGGAAGGACAGATGGAAGGAAGGGAGGAAGGACAGATGGAAGGAAGGAAGGAAGGGAGGAAGGAAGGAAGAAAGGAAGGAAGGAAGGAAGGAAGAAAGGAAGGAAGGAAGGAACGAAAGTGGGCCGAATTGGACCCCTCGGCGGGTCGGTTCTGGCCTACGGGCTGCATGTTTGACACCCTTAATATAGAAGAATGGTTTAATACAGGCGATTATAAAACATATAGAAATAGAAGAACGATCTATAGCTTCATATTTACTATTCAGGAAGTTTAGACATAGATTCAGATTCAGTGTTGGTAGTGATATTTCATGTCTGACCAAAGTCCACCAAAGTGATAAAAGTTTTGAATTCAGAAAAGAAAAAAAAAAAAGAAAAAGGGGGGAAACTTTTAATGGACGCAGCCATCAGAGAGAAACGAAGAAAAAAGGCAGTTAACAGCTAAAATTAATAAGAAGTCATCGCTTTTAATTTGAATTCATCCAGTTCAGTCAAACTTCACACTTGGTATGATTATTTTGTGTGATGTTACAGCAGCTGCATGGAGTCACACAGATTGTCTCTAAGATGTCTTTAAATCTCATATTTTCACAAATTGACTTAATTTAAACGGAGGAGGGGAGGTAGGGGAGGTGTGGGATGGGAGTTGAGAGTTCTGAGGTTGTTTTTTTTTTCGTGTCTGGTGATTAATAAGAAGTGCATGGCAGTGTTTCGAGGTCTGTGTTTTCTCTTTCAGGAAGAGGAAGATGAATGAAAGCCCCTCAGACAGAAAGTACAAGCTCAACAGCTCATACAGGATGTTGTAGTACACAGATCACATGCTGTGACAGTAGAGATACTGTGACTCTGCTTAATAGTCATTTCACAGGGAAATTTACTGATAAACACCCCCCCCCCTTCCCCCCATCCCTCCCTTTTTTTTTTTAAACCTGCTGGAGCTGTCAATCAAATTAGGTGCAGCTGAAAAAGAAGAAAAACCTCAATATCTCGGGAGTTCACAAATAATTTTGCAGTCATTAGTTTGCAATTATAGCACAACTATCTGCCAGCTTTGCAATTATCACTGTGAATATGCAAATTCAGATTGATTTCATGGCCCGATTTTAAGGAGAAAAAAAAAAACAATACAGCAAAGAATCGTCATGTGTGTCAAGTTGAAAAGTGAAAAGATGAGAAAAAGAGGAAAGAGAAAACGTGATGCTTCCAGAATGAAGAAAAAAGGGGTTTAAGATGTGAGCTGTGCATGAAAAGAGAAGTTAATCAACAAAGTGTTAATTGAATACAACTTCCATAATTGTTGTATTACAAGCACAAACAGCACTTTCCTTAAATATTGTTAATGCATTTTTTTTATTTTTTTTGTTGCACCTATTAGAGATTCTTGTCTCTAAGTTAATTTCATTATGCTAATCAGACCCTCATCCGTACAGAACCTCCTCTTTGATCCATGTTAGTTGTCGTGATCTTCAAAGACAACGTCACCACTTACTTTAAATGAATTTTACATTTTTTAAAAGGAATCTTATGGAAATGAGTAAAGGAGAGAGGAGGGGGGGCGAGGAGGGGGGGGGGGGGTGAGGAGGAGTAATTAATTTTTTATGATGTGTCTCGGTGTTTTCAACATGGGGAGAGTCAACGGCACGAGCTGGATTTTCATCTCACTGTTTTAGCAAAAGGAGGAAATGTGGAGGCGGGAGGGAGGGGTGGAGGGGTGGAGGGGTGGAGGGGAGAGGAAATGGTTTCAGATGCAAAAAGATTAAAGAAGCTGCAAATTCAAGACTTAATTTGGACTGATAAACTTTGCTGTTTAATATGCTCTTTTGTGCTCTCAGCGTGAAGAAAAGAAACTTTCCCCCCCCCCCCCCCCCCCCCTCTCTCTCTCTCTTCCCTTTTCTTTTCATTTCCTCTCTCTCACACCCCCACCAGCTCCCCAGTCTGCCCATCTTAAACTTTCTCTCACGGCAAGCATTTCCTGTCCGGCCCGGGCCGTTACAACACTCACCGCGAAGGAAGCGGCCTTCTTCGAGGAGGGGGGGCGAGGAGACGGACCCCGAGGCGGGGGGCAAACCACCCGCGAACACGCCTGCATTATTAAAACCGGACAGCGCTGTGAATCAAAGGCCTGGAATCTGTATTAAAAACCTGGCCCGAGGCGCTACGACTGATCAAAAATAAAGAAGAGTGAGGCTCCTGTCGATTTGTTTGTTTATTACTCCTGAAACGTTTCTGCGCTGCACTTTTTTTTTTTTTTGCTTTTTCACCAAAAAGAAAAAAAGACAGACAGACACACGGAAAAAAGTAGTTATCTAAAAAGTTTGATATGTCGTCATCTGGACTGAAACGTGTCACGAATACCAAAGTTATATATCCTGCTTGTCTTCACATTAACATCATAGTAAAGTGACTGTGTGTGTTTTAGAGAGCTGGTTGATGTTCATCTTACATTTTACACACTAAGCTAGTAACCTGAGAGCATTTAAATAAGCGTGTAATGCTCAAAATGTGATAAGTCAAAGCATCCAATGGATCAAAGATAGGTCAAATTGTTGAGATGCTCTTGTGTGTAGGCTTCAAGATCCCAGGTGCAAGCAAGAAAAGGGCATTTACACTCAATAAAACATCATGTGGATGAAAATAAATAAAAACATATGTGTGGGAGAAGCTGTGATTGATATTTTTTTTTTTATCATTTTCTGACATTTTACAGACTAAACATGTAACCTCAGAGGATTAAACAAGCGTTTAATGCTTCAAATGTGAAAATTCAGACCACCCAGTGGATCAAAGATATGTACAATTGTTAAGATGCTCTTGAACGCTACAGTATAAGATCCCAGGTGCAAGCAAGAAAAGAAAAGAAAAGAGCGTGTATGCTCAATAAAACATCCCTGCGTGAATATATGAGGTGGGAAAAAAGGAAACAAATCTAAATAAATATCCTTATAGAAGGGATTATTTTGCTTCCTTTCATATTTTCTAAGTGCTGGAGAAAATCATAAACCTTCTCTTCGCCCTCTTTCTCCCATAAAACTGTAAACCTGCTGATTCATAATGATGATTCCCGAGGTATAAATTCCCTCTCAGACTGCAGTTCTCTCAGACTCTGCTGCATTTCCTTTTTTTTTTTTTGCTGTTTACGTGTCCCTGTGTCCTTGTTGGATAATATCAACGTAGGTGAACACGACAGATTGTGCTTACCTACTAAATCCGGCATTAGAAACATTTTTTAAAAAATCCTCTTACAACGCCAAAAATCAAATCTGTCCTGTCCTGTCTGAGTGCTCAGGCATGCTGCCAGATCTACTCAGGTAATGCAGGGCTGGAAGCTGACTGCACAAATCTACCACCGGCTGTGCCTGGGATACCGCAGCTACAATTTTCCATCATCTATCATTTGAAAAACATACTGTGGCATGTGAAGTAATTAATTAGGAAGACAAATACAGGCAGAGAGGGAGGTTTTATGTCGATGGGAGTTGTGTTTTGATGGATTGGACGGCATGTTTCTGGGGTTGAAATGGAGCATTGGGCTTATACATGTTGATACTGACATAGGGATAAGCTCTCTCTCTAATTCCCCTGGTCACTGCGGTCAAACTCTCACTCTAACACTCTCTCTCTCTCTCTCTCTCTCTCTCTTTCCTCTCTATGCTTGTCCATTTCTGCACCATCGTCTAGCGCTAATGTGTTTTTCTGTTACATTCTGTTTTTCCTCCACTCAAAATATTGTGAATAATCCTGATTTTCTGTCATAAAACTGCACTTACCCCCCTCCCCTCATCCAACCATCCCCCCCTAGCAAATCCAGTCTACTGTGCTAAATCTTTTTAAAGGCACAACCTGCGATTTAAATGTAAAACATAAGGGGTCACATATACGGTATTAGCTGAGGTGTTATGATCTCATATGCAAAAAAACAAGAAAAACAGACCTACATTTTTAACATTTTCAACATTATGTTCAAGTTAAGAAAAACATGCACAAATGCTAGTTTTCCTCCCTACAACTCCAACTCTTCAATTATGCATGTAAACATACCTTAGAGGACAAGGGACACAACTGAGCTCATTCAAACATCTCAGTTTGTAGACTAAATAAAGCATGTTGGGAGAAAATTGCTTAAAAACCCTTTAAAGACTAAAAAAAGTGACCATTTCTCTGTTTTTTAAAAAGTTATTATCATGCAATATTTAAATAAATTCAGCTGCATTGTAAGACTGCTGTTATCTTTCCCCACTGGGCAGCTTTTTCATTTTCTTTTCCTTATAAAAAAATAAAAAAATAAAAAAACAAGCTAGTGAGCCTCCATATGAAATGATGCCTGTGAGGTTGTCTATTTTTTGCAGTGTGCTGCACCTTGCAGACTCCCAACAGGTGGCTGCTGGACTTGGTGGGTGTTGATCCAACGCCAGCTGGCTGTGTTGATGGATGACCAACCACCGGCCTCTTTTCTTTTCTTTCTTTCTTTCTCTCTTTTTTTTTTTTTTCTTTCTCGTCGTCTTCTTCTTCTTCAAGTCTGTAACGCGAGCTGCCGGTCTAGGAGGAGTGAGGCGAGGAGAGACTAAGGAGCGGATAGTGATCTGAGAACCGAAAACTGATTGGGTTTCAAAGAGCTTGGCACTGGCCTGCTGCAGGAGGCAACCTGCCAAGAAAAGGTTCCTGTGTACTTTCAGAGCGGTAAATGGGAAGTTTAATCAGAGCTATATTGAAATGGTGATTTCCTCCACAGACATGCACACACACACACACACACACACACACACACACACACACACACACACACACAGATCCACATGTTATATAACCATACACACACACACACACAAGTATTCATGCAGGTGCACTGTGTCAATGAGGTGCTTTTTCACACCCGGGAATTCATGCATACACACACACACACACACACACACACACACACACACACACACACACACACAGATGCATGCAGATCATCATGTATACATACATATGCATATGTTCACACACATGCAGGTGCACACACACACACACACATGCAGGTGCACACACACACACACACACACACACACACACACACACACACACACACACACAATAGAGACAGGCAGAGCGTGGTTATTTAAGTAAGCAGGTGGGTTAAAGAGAGCTTCAATCATTGGTATCTGGGGAATGACTGTTTATTCCAACTCATTAACAATGGAAACATTAAATAAACAGTCTTACATTGTTTGTCTTTCTTAAACTCACCATCCACGTCTGTACAGAAAGGATTGAAATACATGGTACGGCAATTAAAAATGCTGAATATGAATGTGTGTTTTTTTTTTCTTCTTCCTTATTTATGGTTTAAAAAAATAAATTAATAAATGAATAAAAAAAAACAATGTTGTGGGGATGAGTTAATTAATTTTCAAGCATAATAAAAAATCAGCAAAACTGGGAGTTATGGAGTGTTTCCACAGTAACAGTAACAGTTATGCAGATGTGGACAAATATTAGCATTAAAGTGTTTTGTTCAGATCAAGATAATATAAGCTCTATTTTAAATGATATATATAAGGAGATTTAATGGGTCTGAATACTGCAGCTGTTGTTTAAGATATAATAATATGATCATAATTGTCATAACAGAAGTATTCACCTGTCAGCTATACCTACAAGTACGGTGAAATGTGTTTTGACTGTTCCTCCTTTCTTTCCTCTGTCCTTCTTTCCTTCCTTCCTCCTTTCCTCTTTTCCTTTCTCCCTCCCTCCCTACTTTTCTCTTTCTTTCCTCCCCCTACCTTCCTTCCTTCCTTTCCTTCCATCCTGTCCTTCCTTCCTTCCCTCCTCCCTTCCATCCTTCTTTCCTCCCGCCCTCTTTCTCTCTTTCTTTCCTCCCTTCCTGCCTTCCTTTCATGCCTTCCTTCCTTCCTTTCATCCCTTCCTTCTTCCCTCCTCCCTTCCATCCTTCTTTCCTCCCTCCCTACCTTCCTCCCTTCCTTCCTTCCTTCCTCCCTCCCTTCCTTTCCTCCCTTCCTTCTTCCCTTCCTCCTTCTCTCTTTCTTTCCTTACTTCCATACTTTCCTTCCATCCATCCATCCTTCCTCCCTTCCTTCTTTCCTTTCCGTCCTTCCTTCCTCCCTCCCTCCTTCTCTCTTTCTTTCCTGCCCCTACATTCCTTCCTTTCCATCCATTCTTTCTTCCTCCCTTCCTTCCTTCCTTCCTCCCTCCCTTCCCTTCCTCCCTTCTTCCCTCCCTCCTTCTCTCTTTCTTTCCTTCCCCCTACCTTCATCCCTTACTTCCTTACTTTCCTTCCATCCATCCATCCTTCCTCCCTTCCTTCTTTCCTTTCCGTCCTTCCTTCCTCCCTCCCTCCCTCCTTCTCTCTTTCTTTCCTGCCCCCATCTTCCTCCCTCCCTTCCTTCTTTCCTTTCCGTCCTTCCCTTCCATCCTTCCTTCCTTCTTCCTCCCTTCTTCCCTTGACTTGAGGACAACAGGAGGGTTAAAAACATAAGCGTGACAACACCAGAGGTCAAAGGTCAAAGCTTGGACAGTGAACATGATAAACACCTCTGTATCACTTCACAGACAGGAAGTTGCTTTTAAGTGAAGAAATTAACCAGCATGTGTCTCCGTCTGCCTCTACGTTCACCTCCGACTCTTCCCGCTGCTTATTTTTCCCGACTTTTATACATTTATAAGGCCCGGCACGTTCATCTTCCAGCAAGCGGCGAGGATTAACGAGCCTCGGCTTTCGTGCCGCACCTGACTGAACCTGCCTCTCGCCCCCCCCTCAGCTGGAGGATAATGCCTCTCCGGCCCCGGCGCTCTGTCCAACCTCGCCCTCAATTTGCTCGGATTTGAACTCTTGAATTATGGCTTACTAACGGCGTCTAACAGCTGGTACAAGGAGGGCTTCTCCTGCATATTTAATCGTATGAATTAAAGATGACCAGGAGGCTGCTTCCCTTGGCTTTTTTTTTTTTCCTTCCTTTTTTTTCTCTTCCTTGTTGCACTGACACAATGAGCGAGCAGGAGTCAGGTGTATAGGTGAGCCGCGTTACAAGAGGGTCAAGGCTTTCCGCTGGCCTTCACATCAATTTATGTAATCTAGTCTTCTATATACACAGAGTGGGAGGGGGATAATGTGCCAAAGCCCCTCTCTCTCTCTCTCTCTCTCTCTCTGCTGCTTAGCTTTACACTGAACTGATGTGCCAGGTGAAAGATTATTTAACCTGAGCACACTCGATCACGACTCAGCTGGAGGAATTTACAGCAGCTGAGACTCAAGTTCAAACTGATTTTATAATACTATGCTTCAACATTACATATATTACAATTAAGCCCATATACATTTTGACAATTGTTTTAACATATTCTGCTAATTAACAAACAAACATGTGGGACTGAAGTCTTTTTTATGACATATTTAATTTATAGAGCTTGATAAACTGCAGTGATTTATGTTAAAAGTTGTGATTTTGTATGTTTCTGTTGTTTCACTGCAGGCTGATGTGTGTTGAATAAGTACAACAAACAAATAAACAAGCAAACAAACAGACTGAAAACATCTCTGAATGAGTTATAAATATGAATCCCTGCAGGTTTTATGACTATCTTATGCTTCAAGATTACAAATAATACTACAATTAAACCCTTGGAAAGTGCACATCATGAGATTCAGGTAACAGTACACTCAAAAGATGATAGATACTGCTGAAATTAAGGATATTAAAGTCACTTAAATGCAGTAAATCAAATAAGAACTACACAAGTTTTTATTTTAATGCTCGATGTCTCAAAAAGTTGAAAAAACCATAAACTTATCACATTTTCTTTGACCAAAATTGAACTTTCCACCTCAATTTCATCAATTTTTAAAAAAAAGATGATGTCATTTTTGGTCATATGTTATGCGTAGAGCTTGATAAAGTTGTTTTCCCACAATGCAATCTGGTATTTGTTGACTAAATACAAACAAACAAACTGAAAGAGGTAAAAAAAAGGAAAAAAAAGTGATTTCCTGCATGTTTCATGACTACAAAACATTAGATTTGTTAAAGCAGCCTCAGTCTTCCCACTCAACTACAATTGGAATTCAAACCACAACCCCCCCCCCCTACACACACACACACACACACACACACACACACACACACACACACACACACACACACACACTTGACTTGTGCCAGCAGTGGCGCCATGCTGCACCCGTCGAGCTTCAAAGCCTACAGGGGAGCGCGACCACAGCCAAGCCCGTGAGTCTCAGGTGCGGTGGGTCTTAGCCAGACGGCAGATGTATAGAGAGCTCCCACAGCACTGATCCCTATTAGATCTCTACAATTACCCCACCCCAAATTCGCCCCCCCCCCCCGCCTCCTCCACCTTCCAACTGCAAACTCTGCTTCAAATTAGCATCTGGCTCCCCGGGGCGGAGAGAGGGCCTCCTGTTAGTTCAGACTGGGGTTAATGTCAGGTAAGCAGGTTGACAGGCGATCGCTGCCGTCCTCGGTGATAATTACGTTTTGACCGTTTGACCCAAGTCATTTAGCACTGGCGGGGGTTTGGAGGTAGAGGGGGGGGTATGTGTGTGTGTATGTGTGTGTGTAGGAAACCACCACATCCTTTCTTCACCCTCCCCGTCCCCCCATTTACTGCCACGACCACACACACACATTCTTTATATTCCTCGGATCTCCATTATGATGAGAGGAGCCACTTATGTCCTCTTGTTAAGTACACCGATGACAAGCAGAGAGTGGGGGGAGGTAGAGGAGGAGGAGGAGGGGGGGGAAGAGGAGGAGGGGGGAGGAAGGCAAAAAAAAAGGAAAGAAGACAAGATATCCCCCCCCCCCCTCCACTTTCAACTATCACCGTTTTGTTTGGAATATTAGCAATTAAGAAGAGACCGAGAGTCAACTTTTTTTAGTCACTGCTGCCATTTTCCTCCCATTTCCTAACTAAAGTGATCCAGTCTTATTTCTTCCACTGGGGTATGACTCCCACTAATAGACCCCTGGTGCATCCGGTGTCAGGTCTGGATCTGAATAATCTCTGTGTAAAGTAATGTCCTCTGTTTACAAGCCATTATCTGTTCAGAGTCCCTCTTCTTGTCTCTCTCTTTGTTACTCTCCTCTCTCAGTGGTAGCCTAATTGCGTTATCCAATATGCACTCCCCTCTTTGATCACTTAGCGCCACTTAAGGTGTCTGCTAGAGTTGCTGGAAATTGTCGGAATAAAGAAGAAAAAAAAAAGGGGGGGGGGGGGAGATGGAGGGAGAAAGAAAAAAAAAAGAGGGGAGCTGTCGGCGATGAGAAAAGACCTCCTTAATTGCGGGGAGCCTTTGTTTTGTCGAGGAGATAGGTGCCACGGGCGGCTCTGACATGGTTTATATGAGCGGTTGACAGTGCTATTCTCTCAACTTAAAAACATGGGAGACAGATGTCGCCTCCGCCGAGAGCCCTTCGAGAGCCTTTTCTCCAAGACTGTGAAGAGGCAAGGCCCCGAAAAGGAAGAAGGAGGAGGTAATTAATACATACAGTAGACGTTGATAAAGTTGACAGGTAAAATGTATACAATCTGGCTTCCTCTCGTCTTTAAGTCACGTCTATTCTTTTAATGAAATCTGGTTTTCACTCCTAAAACAAAAGGCCAGAGACTTAAGAGAAGATCAACAAGCCAGCAAATCAAGTTAATGCAATAATGACTATTTACTTGCAAGTAGGGTTGCAAAGGGGTGGCAAATTTCCGGTAAATTTCCATGGGAAATATTCCAAATTGGAAACTTTCCATGGGAATTATGGGACTTTATGGGAATTAAATGGGAATTTATGGGAATTTATGGCAATTAAATATTACCCAAAAATTAACTTTGTGCAGTCCACAGGCTCAAAAGTATGGTTTTAGTCAGGATTATTGGGAATTATGAGAATTTATGGGAATTAAATGGGACTTTATGGGAATTAAATGGGAATTTATGGGAATTTATGGCAATTAAATATTACCCAAAAATTAACTTTGTGCAGTCCACAGGCTCAAAAGTATGGTTTTAGTCAGGATTATTGGGAATTATGGGAATTTATGGGAATTAAATGGGAATTTATGGGAATTTATGGGAATTAAATGGGAATTTATGGCAGTTGAGGGTAATTTAGTGGAAAGGTATCATATCTAAGCTAAAATAATTGTTTAGTTATAAGCAAAATAATACAATTAAAACAGATGTATTTATAAGTTGAACATGATCAAGTTGAACAATCAAATATTACCCAAAAATGAACTTTGTGCAGTCCACAGGCTCAAAAGTCTAAGTTTTAGTCAGGATTATGCTAAAATATTATTTTACACAACTATATTTAAGTTCCCCTTATAAGAACATACCTTCAGTTTAGTAAATTCCCAGTTTATTCCCGTTAAAGTCTCCTACATACATACTTACAGTAATAGGTTTATATACTGTACTACTAATGCAAAAATATATCACACAGGAAACATAATTACTGCCTGAGTATCATACAGGAGGAGGTCAAAGGTCAAAGGTCACAGTTCATGTCCTGCATCCCAGAGCTTAGGCTAATATGCACTTAGCTTTGGTTAAACATTAAAAACAAGTGAATGCCTCTACCTCAATATTTAACCTACATAACTATAAAAGTTGGCAAGTAGTTGGCAAGAGTGAACATGTGAGAAGGAATTAAATGCTTTAACACGTGTAAGCATTTTGCAGCTATTAAAAGAGTTGTGTATGAACATAAGGGTGAATTAATTAAAAGTCTTTCTTGGCTATCACGGTCATATTCAATCAAATCACATAGTGTAGTGTCCTTCTTGTAAAGTCTTTACAGTCACTCTCTGAATCAGAGGAGTAGAATTTGAGCTTCGAGCCAAATTCACATCCAAAGTTTGTTGCTTAATAGATTCCACTGTTGCCTCCTTTTTTTTTTAAAGATGGAAGAAATACAGTACATTAAAGCAGAGGTGTCAAACTCATTTTCATTCAAGGGCCACATACAGTCCAATTTGATCTGATGTGGTCCATTAAAAAGAATGAAGGAAGGAAGGAAGGAAGGAAGGAAGGAAGGAGTCAAGGAGTGAGGAAGGAAGGAAGGAAGGAAGAAAGAAAGGACAAATGGAAGGAAGGAAGGAAGGAAGGAAAAGAAGGAGGAGAAGGAAGAGAAGACAGGAAGAAAAGAAGGAAGGAAGGAAGGAAGGAAGGACGGACAGAATGAAGGAAGGAAGAAAGGGAGGAAGGACGGACAGAATGAAGGAAGGAAGAACAAAAGGAAGAACAAAAGGAAGAACGAGAGAGAGGAAAGATGGAAGAGAGAGAAGGAAGGAAGGACTGATGGAATGAAGAAATGGAGGAAGGACAGAATGAAGGAAGAAAGGGAGGAATGAAAGATTGAAGGAAGGAGGGAAGAAAGGAAGGAAGGAAGGAAAGTGGGCCGGATTGGACCCCTCGGCGGGCCGGTTCTGGCCCACGGGCCGCATGTTTGACACCCCTGCACTAGAGCAATGTGGATTTAGGCTCCCATCACTTCCATTGAAAGCACATTTGAATGGAGCTCTTTTAATAGCCAGCAGGAACAGGAGGAGGAACACCTGACTGCTGCTTTAAAGCCACACTTGAAAAATAAGCAAACCTGTCCTTTAAGCAGATTTGCATGGAATTACTGTACCGCCGATCTCCGCAGTGTGTTTACAAACCACTGAACATCCCCAGGTAATGTTAGTCCTGCGTAAACACGGCTTTAGACTTTAATGTCCTGCTCTGCTGACACTCCTCTCCCACCTCGCTCTCTCTGTCTCCCCTCATTTCCATTCCCAGCTAAGTCTATAATTGCATTGTGCATCCACTTTCCCCTTCTCTCTCTCTCTCTCTCTCTCTCTCTCTCTCTCTCTGTGTGTCTCTCTGTCTCTCTGTTCCTTTCCTCGCTTTCTGTCTCTCTGTTGACACTCGGCTAGCAAAATAAACGCGCTGTACATACGGTGCGGGTACGGGGGGGGGGGGGGGGGGGGGGTTGTAAAAGAAACCAACAACTGAAAGGTAAATACCACTTTATCTGGCCTGTCACAGCAACAAGCGGGCAGAGCACTTTGTTTACCTCGGTGCTGAGTGAAAGTGGCTCAGGCCCTGCTGCTGTTGTGATATGGCCTCTAATTAGTTTCCAGGCAGCCTTTACCTGCCTCTCCCTCAGTGGAGAAGCGTCAACTCCCTTGTGCTTTTTCAATGTCTGTTTAAAAAAAAAAAGAAAAAAAAGAAAAAGAGAAAGGAAAAGAAAAGGAAGCTCTTCTCTTTGCTGCTAGTCTATTTTCTTTACTAAAGCTTTGTGTTCCTCCACTTCACTTCACTTCCTCCTGTACTGTATTTTCTCCTCTTACTGTTTTTTTTTTTACACCTTAATATGTTCATATAAATAAAATGTCTGATGCTAATTAAACTACACTAATTCAATCTATTTCTACTTCAAGCTTTTACAACTGCACTCTGTGTCTGTGTCTGGTAGACAGGAAGTATTGTGTTTTATGTCCCTCTATCCATTATCTATACCCGCTCATTCTCTGCTGTGCTGTGCTGCATCCAGCTTACAGTTCATTCACACACCTAACTGGCAATTTAAAGAGAGGAAACACCCAGACTTGAAAAAACTACCCGCTTTCTGGCCGGGTTTTATTCATTTGAAGCCCGGGACCCGCTGAGAGGTGACAGCGTGAACACGAGAAGAATTGGGTCGTTTGAAATAAGCAGGCCAAACATGTAAAGAAACTAAAAAACTACATTAAAAAAGAACAAGGCTGGAAATATTCTACCTTCAGTCAGCAAATAACATGAAAAAGTTTGAATGAATAATGAGTTTATCCTACTACAAAGTGTTGTCTTTGTTGCTAAAAAGTCTAATATATAGCTTATTCCTGGGAGGCATAGAGCATCATTGGTGCTATACAAACTAGAAACTAAAGGATTAAAGCAGCGCAGCAAGATTACAGTGACCAGCTGTTATGAGCTCAGATGAATTTTGTATTTGTGAGCTGTGTTTTTTTTAAAGTTTTAAAGTAGTTGACAATAAGAAAAAAAAAAGTAGAATTACAGCTTTAAACACCTTGCTCAAAGGCAATTAATCAATCACTGCTAAATGCTTGATGTACTCCCTTGTAGGAGTTGGGAATCAAACAAGCAACCTCCAGGTCTGCCTTTAAGAGGAATTTTCAGCTAAACCTCTAATCTCCTTCTCCTCATCCTTCTCCTCCCTTCCCCTTCCCTTTCTCCTTCCCTTCCCTCCACCTCCTTCTCCGCTGCCGGTGTGGTTAGCCGCCACGCTCCGCTGAGCCGCTCTCGCTTCCCCCAGGAGAAAATTTGTGCATGCATACTGTACATGAACTTTGGATAAATAAATAAACACCGAAAGAGCTGCTAGATAATTGAGCACAAGTGAGAAAGGGAGAAAGAGAGAGAGAGAGAGAGAGAGAGAGAGAGAGAGAGAGAGAGAGAGAGAGAGAGAGAGAGAGAGAGAGAGAGAGAGAGAGGCGGGCAGGCGAAACAATTTCTCCAGGGATGGTGGCAAAGAGACGGCGAGACAGGTATGATTAAAACCACAGTGATTTATGGGAAGGTGCAACGCCCGCCGTCACGCTCACTGCGTGTATTAACGTTTTTTTGTTTTGCATAGAACTCATCTGGAGACATGTGACCCCCCCCCCCCCAGACACACACACATACCACCCACGTACAACAAACACACACACACACACACATGCACACACACAGCTGTAACAACCTCTCTCCTTTCGTTTTACCTTATTTATGCAAAAAGCAGCTGGGATTTTAGAGGTTAAAGCGAAAGCATCAAAGTGCTTGGGTTCTTGTCGTTGACCTCAGCGTAGGTGTTTGGCTGCCGTCCTACAATCTGTTTCCTCAACACTAAAACCTGATTGACCCGACTGCACTCACTATGACTATATTACAGGAGCGTACTCTGATAGGAATGTGAAAGGTGCTGTGGGAATGCGTTGCTCTCTTTTTTACTGCAGGAGTCAAATCTCTTTATTCAACCTGCTACAGTGGCAGCCATTGTGTGGTAGGAATCGCCCCCATGCTAGGTACTGAGGTTAGGTACTACACAAGCTATTTATGCTAATTTAAAAACAATATCAGTCATGCATAATTCCTAAAATAATTCAATAAACCATATTTTGTATTGCTAGATTCCTGTTTCCCAAAGTAACAAATGCAATCATGTTACCGATGAAGTTTGTTCACATGAAGCTGGTTTCAGTTTTGAATGACGGATGAAAAAACGAGAAAATGGATTTGTGGTTGAAACGTAGAAGCAATACAATGAAAACAACGAGGAAGGAGTGAACACAGAGCCAATAAAATATCATCGGCATCAATAAGAATATATTTTAATGGGATTTACCTCCCGAGGCGTTGTGCTTATTTTGTGGGGTGAAATTAGTCAACAGTTGCATGAAGCCAGCGACTTTTCAGCACCAAACATCAAAGTTATGTCGGTAAGCCACCAGAGTTATTCAAAATAAAACTTTCTGAGTTTAGATCATCCCAACAAAGGACGCCAGAAGTCTTTACATCATCAGCAAAAGCACTCAAGTCTTCTTTTACTCATAACTAAAGGAAAAAAGCCCCCCCACCATAACTGAAGAGCTATTACTTCCAGCCGCTGTTGGCTGAGACAACGCTGGACTAAACCAATGCAGATACATTTAAAACGGCCGTAGTCACATGACATGGCTCACAGGATAGATATGATGGGAACAGACACTGTTGATGGAGTTGTGGGAAAACTTGGCAAATGGTTTTCACTCCAGCTCGATGAATGGACAGATGTCAGAGGAAAGGAACAGCTGATTGATTTCATGACATACATTAATGCTGACATTTGTGAACATATACTTTTCTGCAAGAGTTTGAAGGAGAAAACAAACGGAGAGGACATTTGTAATGATGTTAATGTGTTCTCCTGTGAAAACAGTCAGCACACAGCTGCCTCAGTGACAGGCTGCAAGAAACGACTCATGGCGAGAATTAGAAATGAAAACCCTGAAGTGAAGTGGACTCACTGTGTCACACACAGGGAAGCTCTGGCAGCCAAGATAAATAGTCCCGTGTTGCTTGACGTTTTGAACGACAGCGTCAAAGTAATAAACTTCATTAGGTCAAAGTCACTTAATGTTGGACTGTTTGGCTGCTTTGTGAGAACATGAGAGCTGAACACACCACTGCTGTTACACACACAAGTGAGCCGGCTCTCTGGATGAAGAATACTCAACATGATGTTAGAATAAGATCTGAAGTGTGCTCCTTCCTTTCAAAGCTGTGTGACACATATATTCAGCTCTGTGTCTGCAGGGAAATGACAACAACACTTTCAACCTGTTTCCTGAAGAAAGGAGACAAACAATGATTTGACCTGCTTTCCTCAGGTGGAAGCTTTCTTCTCCAGTGAGGATGTGCAGAGAGCTCCAGTGAAGTCCATCATAGAGGGACATTAAGCCAACGTGATTGGTGGGTTTAAATGTGCACAGCTGGATTGGGTGAGAAGCATTTCTCTTGTCTGAGGTAAACACAAGAAAGCTTCATGTCAGTCTCTTGGATGTTTCATCTGACTGTGTCCTTCAAATGAAGTTTGACACATCCACTGTGTGAAGAAGGAAACACCCTGAGCTGGGAAAGAAAGCTTTGGAGCAGCTATTACCCTTCTGGATCCAAATATTTGTGTGAGGCCTCCGTTTCTGCAATGACTCCGATCAAAACAAAGCAAAGAAACAAACTGTGTGTGGAAAACAGTTTGATCAGTGCAGGAGCCTCCCTGCTACTGACAACAACAAACATCCTCAGTCAAGCACAAGATGCTGTTTCTCACTACACTAGAAGTTACTATCACAAAGATGCAGCTCCATGCAGCTCCACGCAGCTCCATACAGCTCCATGCAGCTCCACGCAGCTCCACGCAGTCCCATGCAGCTCCATACAGCTCCATGCAGCTCCACGCAGCTCCATGCAGCTACATGCAGCTCCACGCAGCTCCATGCAGCTCCATGCAGCCACATGCAGCTCCACGCAGCTCCATGCAGCTCCATGCAGCTCCACGCAGCTCCATGCAGCTCCATACAGCTCCATGCAGCTCCATGCAGCTCCATGCAGCTCCATGCAGCTCCACGCAGCTCCATACAGTTCCATGCAGCTCCACGCAGCTCCATGCAGCTCCATGCAGCTCCACGCAGCTACATACAGCTCCATGCAGCTCCATGCAGCTCCATGCAGCTCCATGTAGCTCCACGCAGCTCCATACAGTTCCATGCAGCTCCATGCAGCTCCATGCAGCTACAGTACCATCCAATGAACCTGTAGTGTTATTGCATGGAGGCAAAAAATCTCTTTAACCTTTGTGTCGTCCTCCTGGGTCAAATTGACCCCGTCTGTTTTGACTGTTCTTTCCTTCCTTCCTTTCTTCCTTCCTCCTTCTCTCTTTCTTTCCTCCCCCTTACCTTCATCCCTTCCATCTTTTCTCTGTTCCCTTCCTCCATCCCACTTTCTTCCTTCCTCCCCCCTCCTTATTTCCTTCCCTCCTTCCTTCCTCCCTCCTTCCTTTTCTCTCTTTCTTTCCTCCCCCCACCTTCCTCTTTTCCTTCTTTGCTTCCTTCTTCCCTCCGTCCTTCCTTCCTTCTTGCCTTCCTTCCCTCCTCCCTTCCTCCCTCCCTCATTTCTTTCCTTCTTCCTCTCTTTCTCCCGCCTTACCTTCTTTCCTTCGTCCCTCCCTTCCTTACTCCCTCCCTCATTTCTTTCCTTCTTTCTTTCTTTCTTCCTCCCTTCCTTCCTTGACTCGAGGACAACAGGAGGGTTAAACAGGCATTTTCTTTCCACCAAAAATGACTAAAATATATTTCAATCATTGGAAAAAACTTTGAGACCCAGTTTATGAGCCAATGTAGTTCCCACCACTAATATATTTTTTCTTTTCCATGGAAAAGAAGAATTCAATAAAATAGTTCAGTGTCTGATTCACATGACTCCCAATGGTGAATCTATGTCAACTCTACTTCACTCCACAAAGATGAATTGGTTTGAATTTGGCAACAAGCACATGTGGCTAAGTGACAAAAGTGAGTACTGCAAAACCAGAGATGCTGAGAACTAACTGAATACACACGGAGTCCATGAAGGTACCAAACATACTGTACATAAAGAATCATGTTTGTAAAGATGAATCTACTTCCAAAAGTGTCGCCTTGCTGTTTGAAAAATCATTTCAACTCTTCAAACTCCACCTTGATTTATGACACATTTTATCTCCAGAGACGGCTGGTACAGGAGCTCCGTTTTAATGGCAGCAGGTTTGTTGGGATTCACTAGTTTCCGTGATATTGATGCCCATCTCGGCAAAAAGCAGCCATGCGAATAATTAAAGTGGAAATACACTGTATTGTCAACCAGGAATCAATGAGGATGAGAATATCGGTCAATAGCGCTCATTCTAAAAGACAGAGTCAGCTTATTGTGGAGACATCGCCTGCAATAGCAAAACCTTCCTCATTTGAAGGGATGAATGGGATGTTCTGATCACATCTGATCACCTAATAGCTGTTTCTAGAGACAGTGTAGATGGCCTTTTACCTCACTGGTTAAAAATAATGATTATATGATTGTGGGGGTGTTGGGAGGTGAATTGGCACAAAGCGGATGATCAAGTAAATGTAAGAAAGATAGTTTAACACATTGATGCTAATGATTTAGCTGGTTTAGCTTCAGGTTAGACAGCTAGAACTGTTTTGACTGTTCCTTTTTTCCTCCCTTCCTTCCTTCCTTCCGTCTGTCCTTCCTCCCTCCCTCCTTCTCTCTTTCTTTCCTTCCTCTCTCTTTCCTCCTTTCCTTCCTCCATCCCCCTTCCTTAATTCCTTCTGTCATTCTTTCCTTCCCTCCTTCCTTCTCTTTCTTTCCCCTCCCTATACCTTCCTCTTTTCCTTTTTCCCTCCCTCCCTCCTTCCTTCTTTCCTCCATCATTCCTTCTTTCCTTTCCTCCCTTTCTTCCTTCCCTCTTTCCTTCCTCCCTCCTTTTATCCTTTCCTCCCTTTCTTCCTTCCATCCTTCCTTCTTCCCCCTTCCATCCTTCCTTCCTTCCTTCCTTGAATTGAGGACAACAGGAGCATTAATTAACAACTAAACACGAATATGTTCATAAAGCTCCATAAGAAAACATCTCTATATATACAGTAAGCAGCTTCAAATTCATATTTAACATATTGAAAAGCCTCCAGTTTAACACTTGCTCTCCCACATTATCCTCAATTATAACATGAGATTGTTAGAGGTAAATACAATCAGAAAGTTGGTACAAATATATGCGACTACCTGCAGATTTCACATGCATAACAAAAGGATGGTACAAGAGTAAACTGTGCATATCACTCATATACAGTACATGCATTATGTGTTTCGAGGAGGTGTGCAAACATTCATACTCTGCAGAATGGGGAGAGAAAAAAAAGCAGAAGCAAAGTGTTATTAGAGCTCTAATTGAAAAAAGCATTGAGGGCCACTAATGATAAAAAAAAAAACCTCAAGTCAAAGCAGGAGCCTGCATGGGTTATGGCAATATCTCCATGCTGGTTAAATGATGATAAGGCTCAGGTGGCTCATATTAACCTGAGAAAATAGAGGAGGCATATTTCCTCCCGTTAAAGTGTCGGGTGCACGGTGGCAACGGCGGCGGCGGCGGTCGGGTGGTGGGGGGTAATTGAATTCCGGGGGCCGTCATACCTACCTCAGCTACGGGCTTCATTGAGATTAATTACTCGCCGAGACCCCACGCATACAGCTCCGAGATAGCAGCCATTTTAGCTCAATGGCGTCCAGGACAGCAACCTCAGCAACCTGAAGAAAAGAGCGGGTGGCCAGACAAAAGAGGGGAACCACACGGGCACTGATGTTATCGCCGGCGTTGTTGTGTTACGATTAATTAATTTCAAGGTGATTATACATCACTGAGCACACTGTGGCATGGCGTCCCCCCCCTCCTCGCCCCCCTCCAGTAGAAAAAAGAAGGATATAGGCGGGTTGCGGTGGCGGTGGCAGTGGGGCAGATAAGCAAAACAATGCTGGAGGTAATATTCAAATGTTTCCAGGACAGACTAATAATAAAGGGTAGTAATCTAAATATTCATTTAGGAGCATATGTGTGTTTAATACACCTTGTACTGAGGCATAAAGAACAATAGTATATTGCCCTTAGCTGTGTTTGCTGCTGTGACCTATAAATCCCATATCTGAGTGCACTGCCATGTAGACATTAGCTTTACAGTGCACAGGGAAGAGGTGGAGGGGGGGGGAGAAGGAGGGGAAGGGGGTATTACAGGGCCAATAAGCAGTGATTTTACAACCCTGTAGCCACAATGGGTGCAAAAAGGAGGTGATAGAATTCAGATCAAAACCAATGTCTGAACAAATTACTTAAGGCAAGTGATTTATAGCTTTAATAAATCACTTTTTAACCTATTATTAAACCAAAATGTAGCTCTTTTTGTCATTTAAATTGTGTTTTTTTGTATAGTTAATTATTCTACTACTTATGCATGTAGACATTTAAAGACTGTCTCCTAAGAAATTAAGTTTATATAATACTACTACAGACACATAATTGCTGGCTGGGTTATGTTCAGTGGTGAAGGAAGGAAGTTAACACGCTGGAAGTTGAAGGGAAGTGGAAGTGGAAGTACACCTGCAGGACTTTGACACAGGAGACTTGGGTTTAACATCCTGAGTGCTGCATGTTGTTGAGTTTAGGCTATAAAAAAAAAAAGCACTTTGGTGACGGGTGGGGGAATGCGGCAGGGTTTCTGTTAAATGTCAAAAATTGAAGTCACTGTGTCATACTTAATGTCAGCTTCGAGTCTTTACATATTTAACGATAAGAACATGATTTTTAGGTGCAAATACAGCTTTTATCTGATAATGTATTGTAATAGTAGTTTATGTAGGTAAAATAAAGAGGTTTTGTTGAATTACGATGAATCATTATGGATATTTTACCTTTACCGTTGCTAATTATGTTGATAAAACCCATAATTAATTGTAATAGTAATAGTTTATTTTTGGATAGGGACAGTGCATATTGATGAACATTGATATTAGACATCTCTGTAACTATGCCAGATTATAGCAAGTTGCTAATTTGCATCCGTAGTCCCTAGTGAGTAAAATAAATATAAAAAAGCATACAAGTCGAAGAGATAGCAAAAAAATTAAGGTGGTATTATATTGCATTTTGTATATGCATATGATGGAAAACATGAAATCAATTAAAATCATTAGCCTAAATAATAATAATAATGATAATAATAAAGCAGTTCAATTGTCCCTATTGTGATTATTTAGACTGTGAGGGCATATGTGTAGCTACAAGAGCATTTAATATCAATAATGCTACAATTCAAGCTACTAATATGTGAAAACTGAGACTACATAATACTTCTGCACCAGTAAAAGTAATATTTCCGTATTGTGATAATCAGACTATGTGAGACATGAAGCTAAATAAGTGTAAATACAGATTATATAATAGTAAATATAATGTTTTGTCCTTATTGTTGCTTATTAACATGTGTGTCTTCAGCAGCTCCATGCATGTGAAGCCGGATCTTACTGGAACAAAAGAGCATCAGTGATCAGCAAACCTTTCCCTTGATAGATATAAGGTGAAAATAAAATAAAAAAAGAAAGGGTAAAGAAAGCAAGAACTGCTCGTCGTTATGAGGTTTTTTTTTCCCTCCAGAGGTCCACAAACACGTCTGAACTTGGTTCAGGTTTTAGCAGCGCTGTCACACCCCTTTTCCACAGCAACACTTGTGAGCGATAAAACAATACACACCTTTCAGCATCAAACCGCACTGCAGCCAGAGCAGCTAACGTCAGCCGCACTCCCATAGGAGCAAGTGGGCTTCAATTATCACCACACACACACACACACACACACACACACACACACACACACACACACACACACACACAAACACACACACACACAGAGCTACTGACACAGTGAGTATCCACAAAATATACCTTCACACACTCATTTAGATTTAGCATTTTTTAACATGAGATTTGAAATTTTAATTCCCAATCACAGAGAGAAGAAGAAGCAGCCATATTTTTTTTTTTTTCTCCTGTTGGTATCTGGATGCGTTCACATGGATATCTGGAACAACACGGCGGATCACATGGCACGCGTGGCTCTCTGTGTGTGACTGGAATCTGAGTGCTCATTCATTGGAGACAGTTGTAATAAATGTTGGCATCTTGAGCTCGCGTTAGCATGAAGAGACAACAAAAGAACAGGAGCCAAATAGCTGTCTTCACTGGTATTTAGGGAGATCCCTCAATTTAGTAAAAAACCTTGAAGAACACACACACACACACACACACACACACACACACACACACACACACACACACACACACACACACTCACACACACTGCAGCTGAAATATGATAGAGACAATCGCCGCATATAAAAAGACAAGAATCAAGAAACAGTAGGTCTGAATATCTTGGAGATCCTCTAGAGAGAATATGGCCTCAGGTGGATAACACACACACACACACAGTATTTGGTCTAAGACAGACTAAATACATATTTAATGCATATTCTTTGATGGGGTACAGGTTAGGTATCCTGTCTACTCTGCTGTTTTTTGTTGTTTTTTGTTCTCCCCAGGAGGTACATAGTATCATCACACTCTAAACAAACACTACGACTGCACAATATCAGTCTGTACAAGCCACAATATGACAGATGTGGGACACAAGAAAGGCCTTGACAGAAAGACTAGCATCAGATACCTACATCTACTCTCACACAGAGACCATCAAATTATCCGATCTTGCTTCAGAATCATATCTACATAGGGAGCGGGTCCTCTTCCATAGAGGCCGCCATGTTGCTCTGCCGTCTCCCTACAGTAGCCCAGAAATGTGTTTTATTCAAGTTAAAAGCCGTGACAGAAAGACTAGCATCAGATCCCTTTATATTTGACACTCCTTATCTTGTAATTCTGCCCCTCCTGCCCAATTACTCCTTTAAAAAACTGCTAGCAATGATTCATCAGTGTTTAATATATAGTCTAATATATAGTCTCAGAGACCATCAAATTATCCGATCTTGCTTCAGAATCTACATTTGGAGCGGGTCCTCTTCCATAGAGGCCGCCATGTTGCTCTGCCATCTTCCTACAGTAGCCCAGAAAGGACAAACCAAATACAGACCTTTCAATATCAGTCTGTAAAGGCCACAATATGACAGATGTGGGACACAAGAAAGGCCCTGACAGAAAGACTAGCATCAGATACCTTTATATTTGACACTCCTGATCTTGCCCAATTACTCCTTTTAAAACTGCTAGCAATGATTCATCAGTGTTTAATATATAGTCTAATATGATTTGGCCAAGAGCATGAACATCTACTCTCACTCGGAGACCATCTAAAAAGGCATGGATACTATTTTATGTGATTATATCCTTACATTTTGGAGTAGGATATTGTTCAGTGACAATGAACTGAACAATGAGCTTCATTATGTTCCTACAGTAGCCCAGAAAGGACAAACCAAACACTGACTCTAGCGAGGGCCTTTCATTTGTTTTATTCAACTTTAACGGCCACTATAGGTTCTTCTACTTGCTTGGAAAGTGAGGTGGGGGATCTGAAATCTGAAACCTTGCCACTAGATGCCTCTAAATTATACACACTGCACCTTTAAAGCATCAACACATTTATTAGGATTTAGACAAAACGATCATCTTTCACTAACCTTAACTAATGCTAATGCTAATGCTCTGTCCAACTTCAGACTGATATAGGAATGTAACACATATTTTGCTCATTGTCAGGCTATTTGCTAACATGCTAACATATTAAAATCAATTTAGCTGTATTTGAGTCTCATATCAGGTTTTATAGCTAAAAAACATTTTAATAAGGATGCATATATTAATTGTGGACCAACTGGCACAAAGACAACTACAGTATGCCATGATTTTTTTTTTTTTTGTTATTGCAATTCTACATATTGCTCTACTGTACGGTGTAGGTTACATCATAAATATATAAATACACACACATATATATGAAAAGCCATCCAAAAAAAAAAGAAAAACAACCTGATGTGGGCTGATGTGACTGTAATGGCCTCAACTGAACATGAAGCCTAATTATACAGCAACACAACACGTATTCATCCACAGGCTTTGGCACAAGTGAGCATGAAGGTGCATGGACTCATACGTAGAAATATATGGATCTAAAGAGTGCAATCTGTACGTGCCTACACAACTCACACACACATATACACACACACACACACACAAAATCCCTTCATGCCTAAGGTGTCAGCACCAGAGAAGCACAAGCATGTAAACAGTAGCTCATTAGACTCATTAGCACAACACAGGACCCCCATACACAAAAACAACGTGGATGTAGTCATCTTCCTAAGAACACAAAAAGGTCCACCTTGTCAGTCAATAGTCTTTGCAGTGTGTGGGAGTCCGGTTACAGATACCTCCCTGCCTCTGGTCCCTCGCTGAAGGGGATCTGTTTCATAGCTAATCGACAATATTGACAAATATCATATGCTAGGAGATCCTAATATACTGAGCGGCTGTTAACTCTTTGTGATATGTGTGTAATGGTATCAAAGAGCATGCTCGGGATGCTGGAATAGTGAATTTATCAGACTTTGAATCATTTCTGCAGGATTAAATTAATAGTTTTAAGAGAGAAAAACAATATGAAATTAATCGGGGATCAAAAGGTTTTAAATTACCACCTGTTCTTTTAAAATAATAGACTCAAAAGAATCAATATTTTGAAGTTATTGACAAGTTTTAAAAGAAGAAAATCTTGTTTCCACTAAAGAAATCAACCACTTTTTTTTCCCCTTTATAAATCTGTGTTGAATATTTCTCCGTCTGTCAGTTGTTTGTGTGCCATGTGGCTTTTACAACAATCATGTCTGTATCATTTTTTCGTAAATTATTCATATTATTCAGCACTGACTCTATGTTCAGTCAGTTATGCTTTCTATTGTATGTAAGGGATATAATTGACTGGGTGGCAGAGCTATATATGTGACCACATTGACAATAGATAGACGGTATCACAAAAAAACTGTACTAATGGGCATACAAAAAGGGCTCCACTCCAAGGGGTGCATACATATTTATACCCATGTCCCCCTTTCATGTGTTTCTACAAATCTTATCTTGCACATCTCCTCTCGGCTGCTCACTAGCTGAGAAGCTCTTTGTATTAACAGAGACCTGCACAGTTCAGGCTCTATTTGGTTCCAGGGAGCCGATACCGTCTCATGTCAGCGCACAATTTGACCGCGAAGAAAAGGGGATTAGACCTGCGAAAGTGTGACCCATTTTACATCCGACCTGCTAAATCAGTCGACTTATATTCATATCTCGCCCCTTGCCCCCCTCCCCACACCCCCCCTTTTACTTCCTTGCACATCCCCGTGCTCACTTCCCCTCGGGTCGGCACAGATAACCTGAGATGAGGATGAAAACGGAGAAAAAAAAAAAAGGGGGGAAGGAGGAGAGGAAAGGAGAGGAGCAGCCATGCAGGTCTTGTATGGTACAGTTGGTGCTTGCTGGGGCCCAAAGCAAAGCCAGGTTCTCTGTTTTCCCTCCTAAATCAATAAGAGGGGGTCCTCTGGGGTGCCCTGGCCAGCCATCTGGACTGAAATCCAGGGGCTCAGGTTGTCCCCTGGGCTCCCCCGCCTTCCAACCCCGTATGCACAAGGACCTGGCACTAAGTTAATCGTCCTGCCTCGCCCCCCCTCCCTCTTCCTCTTTCCCTTTCCCTTCGTCTCCCCCTTCATCATCCTCCTGCCTTCTGTCCCTCTTCGTACACCTTCCATCTAATCTGGCCGGCTGCGACTCAAATGTCAGGCCACCTGGGAAAGGCAGCTGTTGGCCTGCAACGGGAGCCTCCGCGGTGGGCCTTGGACCGGTCCCAGCATGCATTGCCCCTGTCGTGTTCCTGTGACATACCCTACCTCCAGCGAAAATGATGTAGTTTCCCCCTCAAATGACGGGAAACTTGATAAGGAGAACTGATAGAAATGGGGGGCGGGGCTCAATTTTGAGATTAAAGTAAATGTTTCCATCGTACTTTAAAGTCAATCAGATGTTTTATAAAGTAGATCATGTGTTGCTTTTAGCTTCTGTAACCTGTAGAGAAATATTAACCCTGTTCATATTCTGACTCATAATTAGTCTCTACATCAATTAACATCCATCAGTCATTAATAAATGTTTGATTAATCTATAATGAAGCCTTCAGACAGCAAACAAGAGTGTATTCAATTTATGTATGGACAAATAAGACATTCACAATCACTATTTTATGACCTAGGAGAACATTTTATAGAATATGATGAATATAATATTGATTTTTGGCTAAATTGTATGTGTATCAGCTGCACTAAAACTTAAAAAAAGGTGAGTTTTATCAATTTTTTTGTATACTGTGGGTCAAATTAGGAAAAGTCTGGTTAAAATAAATGGGTATATGATGGTTTTCACAGCTCTAAAATATTAAAAATAGGTAAAAAATGACCCTGAACATTATGTAAGGGTAAATAAAAATGTGCTACATGATGCATACGTTTCTAAAATGATGTAAAGTCATGAGGTAGATGATGAAGGGAGGGAGGAAGGGCAATTTGAGACTATGATGTTGGTAATATTCTGGATGTGACAGGTTTCACTAATCAATGACTTGGGACACACACACACACACACACACACACACACGGACACACACACACACACACACACACACACACACACACACACACACACACACACACACACACACACACACACACACACACGGACACCCAACAAGCCTGTAAGTACACACAAGTGAGTATTTAGGAGTCCAGCTAACGGTATGGACAGATATTTAATTTGGATTCATCAGCTGTCATTAGTGCCGCCGTTCTCATCTTCATCATCATCATCCTCATCATCCTCCTCCTGCTCGTTCACAATCTGCAGCGCAGCAGGTTATAAATCTCAAAAATGAAGTAGAAATTACAGCAGGTACACGAGTCTATCATTTGCCTGTGGAGGAAGGAAGGAGGGCCAGCGAATGAGATGAGCGATTTTCATCAATACATCGCCAGATAAAAATCCATCTGGATCCACTGAAAGGAGGAGGGAGGGGTGGAGGTGGGTGGGTGGGTGAGGGGGGGGGGGGGGAAGCTTTTGGCATCAATGTGCGGCCATTGATTGTGCGTCCCATTACCAGTATATGATCCAATCTAAAAAAGAGGAGAAGAAGAGCGACGCTGCGAGCGGAGGGCCTTTCTGCTGCCCTGCCATCAAATAACCAAGACATCCCCCCTTTAATCACTCAGGAATGATTTGGGAAGGAATCCAAACATGAACACAGAGAAACGCTCGGGAGAAAAGCCGAGATTTGTTTGGGGGTATTAAAAAAAAAAAAAAAAGAAAAAAGAAAGAAAGAAAAAAAAAAGAAGAGAGAGAGAGAGAGAAGAAAGGAAAGAAAACACACTGACAAGGCCTCTCTACAAATACTCGGTCCGCTCCGTGGGGAAATAGGAGCAGAAAGGTAGCAATCAATATTGAAACACAGAAATTAAGCATTTAAATCAGTAATTAGGGAGCAGGCATGTTTTTTTTTTTTTTTCACACCTGTACGCCGCCGAGGCTGCCAACCCCGGCGCATCTGTTTCCCTCCACCTGCCAGGCACCTGGTATCATTTCAATGGCGCTTGATTGCATTCAAACGCCGAAGACTCTTTTAAGCTTCTTAGTGATTTCACCCCCCCCCTCTCTCTCTTTCCCTTTCTCCTCTCCTCCACCCCTACCTCCCCCCACCACCACCTCCACCCCCCCCCCCTGCATTATTTTGTATTTATTTGTATCTGTTCATTCCAATGCAGGTGCCTCGCAGTAATACTCAAGTGCGCCATACATGAGTGATTCTTTTATGCCTCAGTTCCTGCATTTGTCATTTTGGCGAAAGCAAGAGGATTAGGGGTTTGGATGTGTACCTCCTTTTTTTTTTTTTTTTCTTCTCTTCCTCTCCTCTCTCTCTTTCCTTCTCTCTCTCTCTCTCTCTCTCTCTGTGTCTCTTTCTCTCTCTCTCACACACACTTTTAACAACATCCTTCCCGAATAATTTGCATACCAAATTCTTTAACCCTACGGTGGTCAGAGAGGACTGTCAAATCCTCTCCACTTGGCTTGCTCTGTGTGTGCATCAGACCTGTGACCGCTGACTTAGTTCCATCACAGTAGATATAAAAAAAGTCAAACATTAAAGGAGGAGGTTCATACTAAACTGGCTTTTTCTCTCTCTCTGTTTCATGTTCTTTTGTGTCTCTTCTTCTTTTTCTTTTTTCTTTTACAAAATGCTGTATAATTATTCATAGAGACACAAATATTTGTAACTGCCAGCAGGGTTTACTGGCAATAACATGTATTCTTCACTTTGGGTAACTTGTGATGTCGACAGTCTCGGAGATGAAGCCGAAGTCTCTTACGACTTAGATAAAGTTGGCGGCATCGATACCATTATATCCCTATATTATGTACATGTAAATACAATTATAAGCACTATCCATTCCCGATATCAATGGAAATGCCAAACTAACACTTTAAAAATCTATATATTTGCTTCTTCTTGACAATAAAGTTAACAAATTCCAACAATGTGAAGCAATTTCAAGCATCCCAACTAATATTTGACGGCAAAAGACGACAAAAATCAGTCTGAAAACAATAAATGGAAGTCTCACTTTGCTCCTACAGTAGCAGCACATCGGTCACAATGAATGTAGATACAATACAGGAAAGTAAAGCCTTCAGTTCAACACAATTGGCCTGAACCAAGCCTGAAAAAGGAAGTGATGTATGTATACTTCACTGGGCTGAAGTTGGATCTCAAACCATGGTGGCATTAGCATCATTATTTCCTCTTTTCTTATATAGTATGTATACTTAAATACAATTATAAGCACAACCCATGGCCTGTATCATTGACAATCTATTGGAAATACCAAACTAACACTTAATAAAGTAAGCTCATAGGCCATGATGTAATGCAGATACAATACAGGCTGGTAAGTAAAGAAAAGCCTCCACTAAGCCCTGAAAAAGGAAGTGATGTCATCATTTTGAGGTGGATAATAAATAAAGAGTGAGCAGTGGTGTAAAAATGTAGAAGACGAGGTGATAGTCAGTGTTTCTTTTGTTTAATTCTGCTTGGATTCGTCTATTAAACAGGATCCAACTGAAGTGAATGTGAGATGGAGGAAATAATTGTAATGTGTGTGATGTGAACATACATTAAGAGGTATGTGTGTGTGTGTATATCAGGCTTTAGAAAAATAAAAAAAATGCAAGAAATCACTTACAAAAAACTGTGCAATTTGGCCTCTAATCACAGCACATTTAAACTGCAATCAGCTGATTCAAATGCTCCGAAGCACCTGCGTGTTTCATTGGGCTTGTTCCAAAAATAATGCAGCTATTTAGAAAGCCGTACTAATAGATGAGCGGGAGGAGGGGGGAGGAGAGAGAGGGGGGGGGGGTATTTATGACAGGTCAGCGTGTTACTAAAGTTCTTATTTGACGCATGATGAACTTCAGGTAATGGTATTACTTCCCCCAAAATAGATGCTAAGCGTTACAAATCAGATTTTTATTTCTACACCAATCCCATTTGGGTTTTTTTAGGGTTGAAATGAGACCCGGCCACCTGAGTCACCCCTGACCCCCCCCTTCTCCCTCCCCAAAAACCAGACAAAAACACAAAAAGTCATCCAGAGACCTCAGATGAAACTTGGCTTCATTGCAAGTGTTGCAAATTTCCAGAATTCCCTCACTTTTGCCCCCCCCCACCCCCCAACCCTTTAAACTAATGGGATCATTCTGATTCGGTTACGGAGATTCAACAGTTAGAGAGCCACCATCTGGGTTTCTGTTAACCTGAGTCAGATGTGAGTCTGTCGCTACTGCAAGGTAGAGCAGCTTGGTTAATGATTCTTAATCTTTTCTTTAATTAAATTGTGCAGCCAACCTGAAAAAATCTATCTTAATGCAAATGAGGAACTCCTTTTTTTGGCATTTGCTTACCGTAATGCACTAATAAGGTTAATTTAATAAAAATCTGTTCCAGTTTTTAGAGATAATTGTGTGTTTTCTTGATCTATTTTGTACAGAACGGGGGGGAAATGTTTGTTTGTGGAAATGGCAAAGGGAGGGGAGAAGGGGCTTCACAGGATGAGCCAGGGAAGAAACCTGCCGTGGATAATAGTATTTGTGTGAACTGAAAATCTATTTTGCTCCACAGCGGTGCACCACTTCAATCCATGGTGACAGTTCCTGTCATAGAATAATAAAAAAAGTGAAAGTGTGTTCACTACAAAGGGGCCATGGTTGGGATGAAAACTCCTTCCTGAAGAGACCAGGGACAAAAGAGAAGGGAGATTGTATTCCAACATCACAGGAGGACAACTATGGATCAAAAATACAGCAGCAGCCAAAGTGCAGCTCAGTTTTCCAAACACAGGATCACAAAAGTTTGTAAAATATTGTAAGAAAGGAAACATATGAAGACTACTGGTGTTTTAGTTCTGGTGAGATTCAAGATCTAAAACCGAAGAGATCCAGCAGAGCTTTGAGAGTAGAAGATAAATGCATTCCTCCAGACGTATAGGTGTGTTTCCTGTTTTACATTAACCATCATCAGGATTAAGTAAAGGTGGTAAAGGTGTCAGACACGACGGCTAATAAGCATCTGCTGTTTGCTCAGTTGCATCATCATCTAGGGCAGGGGTGTCAAAGTCATTTTAGTTTGGGGGCAACATACAGTAAAGCCCAGTTTGCATAATAACCTATAGCTAATAATATATAGGAGATAATATATAACTTTATATATAATCTATAATAAGGCATCAGAATAAGCTTGGCCAGATTGGACCACTTAGCGAGCCAGTTCTGGTCCGCAGGCCTTATGTTTGACACCCCTGATCTAGGGCGATGCTGTTATAAGGCTTTGACGCTGTATTACAGTACATATCGTCTTTAATTGATTCTGTTTTGTACCCTCGTGTTGTCCTCCCGGGTCAAATTGACCCCATCTCTCTTTTGACTGTTCCTTCTTCCCCTCCTTCCCTTGCTCCTTCCATCCTTCCTTGCTTCCTTCCTTACTCCTTTCTTTCCTTCCTTCCTCCTTCCTTCCCTCCCTCCTTATTCCTTCCTTCCTTCCGCCCTTCCTTCCTTCCTCCACTCCTAAATTCCTTCCTCTTTTCGTCCTGACTCCTTTCCTTCCTTCCTCCTTTCCTCCCTCCCTCCCACCTTACTCCTTTCCTTCCTCCCTTCCTTCTCCCCTTACTTCCTTCCTGTTTTCCTCCTTCCTCCTGTCCTTCCTTCTGTCCGTCCTTGACCTGAGGACAACTTTATGCTTAAATAAGTTGTTTTTGTGTGCTTTTTGCAAACCTAACCACAAGATTCACTTCAGTATTATTCTTCTGAGCCTGTAAGAAACATATTATGTGTGATTCAAACTGGAATATGAACCTAATGTTGAGTATCATCCAAACAATATTGTGAAATCCTGACAGTAATGCAGCAGAGTAAAGAAGGTAGAAAAGGTAGTAAAACTGGAACGACCTGGTTATGACACACACATATGAAAGCTCAGGCTAATTTGGCAAAATGTACAGAACATTTTGATGAAATATTCAGAGAGCTCATGTTTAAGGTACAGAACCTAATCTGAAGTTGTTAAATTATTTATATTTACAGCACAACTCATGCTTGGTACTAGCAGCATGAAAAGCACCCTCGGCTCTGTGGCTCTACATTAACACAGCAGACTTCCAAACATGCAGGAAATAAGCAGCACGTTCAAACTTTCTGTGAATTTTCTATTTGATATGTTCACGTGTATATAATATAATATCTCCAAAATGTATATGAACTCATTTGAAATCAGACATTGAGGCAGTCTAAGTGTTGTTTTGTGCTTTTTTACCCCACTTTAATTATAATTTCAGTCTCCTGATGCAGAGATTAAATACTCGTTGAGGTATGGCATAGGTATAAAATGTGTCTAATGGGAAATTATGAGAGGAAACCTGAATATGGGAGGTCAGGGACATGGCAAATAAGGTAAAGCCTGATGTATCCTCTTTAATTTTTAGTAGATTTGGGATTTAGATTCATTTATTTGCTTGTTTCTGAACCAAAAGGATTTTTTTAATGATATTAAATTATATCTTTTTATTGGATGGGAACAAAATTAGCAGTTTAGTGCAATATTTTTGACATCTTAATAGCAGCAGTGATAATAATTAAAAGGATAGTTAAGTAGAATAAAGGAAAGCACAAGAAAAATATCATGGAAAGTTAGTTAGTTGATTTTTTGGCATCAAGTTTTAACTGTCATAAATTATGTATCCTTGAAAATGAATGCTTTAAAGCTGCCACAATAGGACCATGCTGTATTCATTTTAATTGAAAATGACATTGGATGTTCTGGAAATTGTCCAAAATGTCCAAAAAATTACACCACTGGTACCAAATCTGCCACATACAAGAAGTGAAGAGAACAATCTGGCCATTTTGAATGATTTTTGAATAATTTTTACATTAATAAACAGGATTTTGTTTAGTTGGAAGGCATTGTTAAATAGGATAATGATTATCTTATTAGGAAAGAGTTGGACGGTGGTATTATAATTGCACTTCTACCTGCCTTGGTGGGCGACTGCCTTAGTTGAAAGCATTAAAAAAAAACATGCATACATAGTCCGTGAAGTTCAGGTTTGCAGCAGGCTTAGAAAAAAAAAAAAAAAAAAGTCATTAATTAGATTACATTAGCTGCAAAGGCTTAGGAGGGATTAATGTCGAGAAACGTGTGCACTCAAAAGCAAAAGATAGTGTACCTGGGTGTGCTTCAAACCTGATTAGCTCTCGTGGCGGTGAGCTACGAGGGGTTTGACGGCTCACATCTTGTTGTCTACCTGGCAGTTTGTGAGTAATCTCTCCATTGTGCTTGTGGGAGGAAGGTAGATTTAGACATCGGTGTGTATTTCTCAGCTGTCTGTGGAATAACACACATTTTCTGTCTGCTTTTTTTTTCTCCTTCTTTCTTTTTTTTTTTTTTTCATTTCTTTCCTCCTGTCTCGTACATCTGCTCTGTGCACATGAGGCCTGCCCCCTCTGCTGTTCCTGGCAGCAGCTTATCCAGAAGGTGTGTGTATGAGTGTGTGTGTGTGTGTGTGTACGCCACAGTCAAGGTGTGTGTGTGTGCGTGACACATATCCGAAGCCAGTTGTAATAGGTGAATCACTGCAGCGTATCCCAGCATCTTCCCTGGTGGCGGTCCGCGCTGGCAATGGCGGCAGGAGGCTCGTGTCAAGAGACGGGAGCTGGAGTAGAGCGTGTCAGAGGCTCATCGTCATCGCCGGCGTTGTCCAGGGCGACAGCTCTCCGGTGGATGGAAGAAGACATCCGTCAACGTCTCCTTGGCGCGTGATTCCTGTGCTGCTGGGAATAAGGATGGAGCTGCGAGGCGAGAGTAAATTCTCAAGTCAAATAAAAAAGATCTCCAGTAAGAGGTAAAGACGGGGCGTTTGGGGCTGCAGGGAATTACAGACAGAAGAACAAGCCTCGGTTCGCTCAGTGAAAAGGTAAAAATATTATCATACCACACGTCATAAAGTGCAATACAGCCGATAACTTGACGGCCTCGATGTCAGACAGGCTCACTAACAAGTCTGACAATTGAAAGTCGAGGTGAGCCTTCTGGGAGATGGAGAGGGGGAAAAGAAAAGGGCCTGTTGGCTAAGTGTGCTCCCTCCCACCTGCCAAACACACACACACACACACACACACACTCTTCTTCTTCTTCCTCCTCCTCTTCCTTTAACAGTGAATAAAATTGACTCGTTTGCAGTGTGGCAAGCAAAGGTGCGGAAGCCGGTAGCATCACCTAAGCAGAAGCGTGCTGATCACACCTTTACTTAATGAGCTCCTTTGAAGGTCTAAAATAGCAGACCCCCCTCCCGCCCCCCCCCTCTGATCCTCCCTCTCCTCCCACCAATTCTGCCTGTACCTATGCGCGTCTCCTCATCCCCCTCGGTGACTTGTCATGTGGAGCCTCACTCATTTGCGGCTCCGGCTGTCAGCAAAGGGGGGTCGAAGGAGGAGGTAGGAGGTGAGGTGAAGTGGCGACGGAGGCAGAAAAGTTAAGACTCCAAAGACAAAAGAAGGTAATTAACTAATGATGGAAGCATATTAGATTGCATGGAAGGTACTGAAGATGGAGTTGGGGTAGGGTGTGGTCAGGTCAGGTCATTTTGGTCTTCTTGCATCTCTTCTTTCATCAGCTGCACCATGCATGATGGTATTTTCTAGAGGCCAATGGTTTGCATGATATGAGTCCAAATCATTGCAGCTTTTACCATCTAGCAGTTTCCATCAGTGGTTCATGAGCCCCTTGCCAGATTTTGGATCTCCTGTTCTCTTTTTGATACTGTATATGTGTTGTATGTCCAAGTTTCATATTGGTAGCAATGGCCAATCATCCTCTCACTTCCAAGTCTGAGGTGCTTGATGTTGGTCTACTAACTCCAGAAGTTTCCCATCAGCTTCATGCTTCATCCTTATCAGTTACTGTTGGTTTTTCTCCATGCCATATCTCCATGCTGTTGTGTCCAGATGTTTGGTCATGTATACTAGTTCCTCCTTGGATCTTGTTGCGGTCAGGTCAGGTCATGTTAGGCTTTGAGTCGCTACTGGTAACATGTTCCCAGTATTATCTGTTCAATTATGGTCAGGCCAGCTCTAATTGTTGGTAGCAAAACAGGAAGCAAACTCAGACTCTCTATACGCCCAACCATTCAACTAGACTTCCCCCAAGAGGTTTTCTACCAAATATAATCTCTCTGTAATCTCAATTGGTTAGCAGTTTTCTATATTTGCTAAACTGTAGCTATGACGATTGTATGATTGTATGTTAGGTCTGACAGAAAATGTACAGTATGCAAGTTAAAACCATAAATTGGCTAGGATAATACAAAGTAAAGTGGTATTGAGACTACTAAAAACTACCTGAAGTGTTGAATTTGTGTCCCCTCCTGTCAATCAAAGTGACTGCTTACTGTATTTTATATTCTTAGTGCATGTTTTGATCAGAGCAAACCTTAAAAAGCATTTAAATGCACAAGGTATGAACATCCTTTATCAGAACTGGGTCTGCATGCTTATAAATTAAAGTCAAAATGAGGGGAAAAAAAGATTTAGCAAAGTCTGCTATCACCTCGGCAACCTATTATAGGAGGACAGAATTAACTAAAACTACAACCGCAGGGATAGTGTACACAAACACATTACCAAAATACATTCGAGTATAACACATAATTCACAGTCTGTCAATAATTAATCCAGGGATACCTGCTCCCAACACGTGTAATCTTCTTAGGATTATATTGGAGGAAAAATGCTGTCGCGGCTATGACAGGTGTTCCTGCATTAGCATCTATTAAAAACAGATTATATGGCAGTTGCTCTCATTTTGGCGGCTGACATGGAGGAAAACGGTTGTTGTTGGCGGTGTAGCAGTTGCACGACACATATGGGCCCATCGGAGGGCTGCACTGCAAAAACCGCCTCTGTAATCACGGACGGGCTATTATCTAGATGTTTTTTTAAACCTTTATTTATCCGAGGAAGGTTTGCTGAGCTTGCACATCCTCTTGCAGCAGTGTCCTGTTTTGCATTCAGACGATTACACACATTTTCGACTTTGCAAGCTTTGGCCCTTTTTGTGTTGGACACTGAGCCTCAGCAGGTGTTATAGCACTGCAGTAACAGTGCAGTAGCAGTTATAATGAAACTCAATCAGGCGCACTGTTAGTGTGTGTGCACTCTTGGTTATTTTGTAGTAAAGTACAGTCATTCTTATTCTGGCTGCTTCAACTACTTCTATTACTATTCCCCAAATGTTCTCAGTGTGCCTTTAGAAGAAGGTGCATGATAATATGATGTTTAGCTCTTAAGATGGCTTGAGATATTTGCAATTTTCCATCATACTATAACAGTTAATAATGTAAAAACAAATAAAGTGAGCCATTACTGCAAAATGCATCAACACTGGCTGCTTTAGAGCTCTCATCAAACATGCAACTAACAAGAAGCATCTGCTATTCTTACATGTAAAGACCAAAAAAATCACCTTATAGCTATATGTCCACTATCCTTTTCTTGACTCTTCTGTCTTCATATCAGTGCATCACAACACTTGCCTCTATTGTCTACCTTTTTTTTAAACCAAGCTTTTCTATCCTGCAAATTCTAATTAATAACTCTTCAAGGTGAACTGCTCTGCATAGGAGTTTTAGATAAATACATAAAATATAAGCATGCTTTAAAGTCACATCACTGAGACTCTGAATTTAACTGCCTACAAAAGACCAAACGGCATGAATCCTGATCAGCCCCCCCCCCCCCCAAACCTCCCCACCTCCCTCCCTCCTCCAACCCCCCTACCTCTCTCTCTCTCCAGCTGCAGTAATGGCTGGCAGGTCACACATGCACACTGGCAAAAAGGAAGTGCTAACGTTCAGTCACAGATGCGAGTCTATATAATGAGGCCCAGTAAGAAGACGCCATAATATCCTTGCTAATAAGGTATAATCGTCTCATTGTAATCAAGTTATGTGCAATTTATGAGGGTTAGGGAATGGGCCTTTTGACTCGTGATGCTTTTTTTTTTTTTTTTCCTCCGGATGCTGGTCTGCAGGGCTGAGAGTGAGCATTGTTTAAGCGTTGAGGGAGCACACATACAACACACATGTATGTCTGAGTGTGTGTCTGGGCATTAGAAAGAGGAAACCGTGTCCAAAAATAAAAAACCTGGAAGAGTCTAAAAGGTTTAAACAGACTGTGTCACATTTCCTACTTAAGTTGTGTTCAATTGTTTAAAAAGGTTTAATTTTAGAGTAACATGTCATATGTGGACTCTCTAAAGGAAAATGAGTCATTGTGTGACATTTCTTTTATGGCAAATTAACATGTCTACTCATATAAATGACAACTATAATTCTCCCTTTAAGGACATATAATTTAATAAGCTATCAGCAGGAAAACAATTACACATGGGAGGAATGGATCGGATGTTACCCCTGACATTAAGCTCAAGAATTTGGTCAAATATGATCACACACACACATAAAATCAAAGACAAATGAGCTTAATAATAACAAAAAATGATGACAGTGATACAAAACAGTTAATGATAAGCATAAAAATGAGGCAAAAAATGTGTGTTTGCAGAGAGAAACAGTAGACAGACTTTTGCTCCTGTAACAAGAGTACTGTAATGCATTTCTTTAGGAATGTGACAGGAGAGAGGTGCATGTTTCTCATCTATGTGTTTATGGTCTTTTAGGTAGTGTGAAGCCTGACGATGATAAATGATATCAAAATATGGATAGAAATCTGCCAGACATTCCTGAATCCCACCGAGACACATTTATCAATCCATTGTCTGTTCCAGCGTTTTCCAAAGCTGTTTCACTGCGCTGTAACATTATACTGTAAACAGTTTGTGTATGTTTGGACTGATACGGTTACACTTGGCCATTTCCTCCTTCTGACATACATCAAACGCCTTGCTACAGAAGAATCACATGGTGGGAAAAAAAAAAGAAAAGAAAAGTTGCCTGTACCACCTTGTAAGACCTACAGCAAAGTAAACCAGCTCACCTTATTGAGCCAAATGTGTTTTCCATGTATGCAGCTCTCCTCGTACCACAGTAATTGCATTCCTGAGCCAAACACCCACCCATCGGTGATTTGACACCGTCTGTTTGATGCGCCACGTGTGTGCGTGTATGCACATAAATGTGTGTTTTGTGGTGCCTGGAACATATTACTGTCGGTACGCCAAACCTGCCTGCGATTGTACTAATAAAGGCCGAGTTCCTTCGGCTCAGCCTCGACGGTAGACAGCACCAATTACATAAAACGACTGGAACGCGAAGGGGTCGTCTTCCACCAGCCTCACTGACACCCGCTTTGAACTTCCCCGACTTCAAAAGGTATTCGCTGAGTGATTACCGGGTAACAGACTGGGTTTAAAAAAAAAAAAAAAAAGAGGAGAAAAAAAAAAGTAGGGAAAAAGAGGAAAACGAGAAAAATGTATCCTTCAAATCACCTATATACAAACATTGACATTTTGATGCCTTTGAAACATCCGCTGTAGCCTGAAAACCTGTGGATCCATTATGAAAGTCGATGAAAAGCCTCGTGTGTTAAAGCGTAGATGTTGTGTGATAGACGAGGTAAAATCGCCGATATTCAAATGCACGCTTTGTACAAGTGTAAATTAGGAGCTGTACTGTATATGTTTGCAATGATGGATCAGCTGTGGATCAGGGGGAAAAAAAAGTCTTGCACAAAGAGAGAGTTGGCAGCGTGGTGGAGTCTGAGTGGGTGAGCACCGTGCTGCGACAGCCCATCAATCAGCCCTTTCGAACACCTTTCCCCCCTACTTCCTGTAAGTGCTCTGCCATCCACAGTGGCCGCCAGGAGTCCGCAGGAAGCCACTGGGTGAGGATTCAGCAAACCTATTTTTTCCTTTTAATTTGAGCAATTGCTGCAAGTATTGATTGAGAGAAAGCACAATGCAGTTACAGGGAGAGGTGGAGAGAGGAGCGCCCAAAGGGGGAGGGCCCGGGCGCCGTTAATGTAGCTCCGACAGGGGAATCAAACGCTCCCTCTTGTTTTAAGCGCTCCTGCACCCTGGCTGCACAGGGCAACGGTGCCGAGCGGGTCGATAGTGCTGATTAAACGGCACATATCCCGGTCATCAATATTATACACACTCTGTTGAAGTCACACTGCTGCTGAAGTAGAGAGAGATACAGCGGGGATATAGACAGTGTAAGTGCAGGTAACAAGAGGAGGGGGGTTTGGTTTGTCTCAGCTAGCCGCACAGTTTACAAGAATTCCCCAAATTTTAAGATATGTGGCAAATTCAGATACTGACAGATTTCATGTTATTAGCTTGGCTAGCATGCTGCGGTAGTGTAAAACATACCAGCAGTAGACAGGACACTACAGGAGAAGCAGCTGAAAATATTGCTTTTCCCTGCTTGTTGGCTTTTTACTCTCAGTTTTGTTGCACTTACAGTAATGAGCGTAGCCGTCGCCAACTCGAGTAAAATGTTATTTTTCACCGAGCTAAATATCGGCAGGTATGCTAATGCTAATTGAAGCTTTTCTCTTCAGGTTGCATTGCTCACTTTGTGCTCAAATTTGACATGTGGTTGTCCTTTTTCCTCTGTTACTAACATGCTACACTGTTGGTTTATTAATTCAGATGTTGACAGTAAACAGTGGAGCTCAGTTTGTATCACATCTGTTCATTATAAACTAAATATGCTATCCTTTCTGTGCAGTGCAATGCTGAATGATCCTCAGTTAGACCCATTTACATCAGGTGTTAACATGTAATAAATCTCAACCAGATGCACTGTGCTGTAAGTGGAGTATGTTCAATATATTGCTCCACAGTCTTAAGAAGAAAAAAAATCAATCAAAAAAAAGTTAAAAATATCACATAACTTCTTGCTCTTTCAAATGCTACAGACGGCCACTTTCACAACATCGACCCCCGTTGACCTGGAATGCACCGAAGCTCTGCCGAGCGAACTTACATACTGAGAAACAATAACTGAGATAATGAGGATGTGTATTTATTTATACCAGGTGTAAATTTGAAGGTCCCTGATGAGATGTCATTAGCTGGATTATGTATCCAGATACAGATGGCATGTTAAAACCAGGCGGGGAGTTCTGGTCCTCTGAAATGAGGCCAACCAGGAAGTAACTTAGAGCTGCATTCTATCAAAAGGCCACCAGGGGGCAACTGTCTCTATACAAGTCAATGGAGAATTCACCAACTTCTCACTTGATTTCAAACCTCAGTAAACATTTTCAAAATGTGTTTATGGTCTCAATCGCTAGTTTAAAGCCTTCTTCAATGCAGTATGATGTTCATTTGTGAAATGTTGGCCTCCCTGATAAAGCAGGGTATGCATTAGGGCGGGGCTACGTCCTGATTGACAGGTTGATTGACCAATGTCCTCGAGATTCAGCCCTTGCAACCATAGCAACCTTCCCGCTCTGCCCATGGCCCTGCCTCATGCTCATATAAGAAGAATTTGTGTTTCCCAGCATGCACCTGAAATTTTCAAGATGGCGCTGCCTAGATTCGAAACTATTGGCTTCCGAGCAGCAGTCCACAAACCAATGGGTGACGTCACGGATGTGACGCCCATTTCTTTTATACAGTCTGTGGTTAAAACCAAGTGGACATGAGATCTAATAGTGGTAGAATGAAAAAGTTATTGCATAAAACTGTCCTATAGCATCCAAAACTTGAGTAACTAGAGCCTCATTCAAAAATCTCCACCAACCATTACATTACATCACACGGCCCTATAACTGACGATACAAATCAAATGCATTAGGACCTACTTCTTAATCTGTCTACTTACAGTTCAACAGACATATTTCAAATATTAGATTAATTTATGACTGCATGTCCGTGGCGTGTAACAGCTAAAGATGAATTTACTGTAGCAGAAGGCACACACTGCTACACTTCAGCAATTACAAACACAAGCCCAGAGTCCCTGCCACACACATACACAAACACATACGAGTGTTGGACAGTCGATAGCACTACCGCATGATAATCGATTGCCATTTGTAACAGCAGGGTAGGCAGAAGGGTCCGATCAGTGCAAATTATTGTCACTGCATGCTGTCGTGCTGTGCAGTCAGCCGGCCGGCATAGCGGAGCAAGATAAATGACAAAAGAGTCGCGGGAGCAAGATAGCAGTTAGTCATACCTGGTAGTGCAGGGGACTCGACAGGGGGGCGCACATCAATACGACAGGGGATGGCGAGAGAGGGGTGGAATGGGGGAGAGGAGGGGAGATGAGGGGGCCGGGGGGCGGGGCGGGGGCGGGGGGGTGTAGGGAAGAGTCTGGAACAAATTAAAATATAGTAAACGACAGATTTCATGACATTCAGAAAATGATATGCTTTTGCTCGTGTGTGTGTGTGTGTGTGTGTGTGTGTGGTGTTTTCTTTTGTTCCTTCTTTTCTCAGTGTGAGTGAAGGTTATGTGTGTCAGAGACGCTACAAACACATGATAATTTACATTTTTTCCTTGAAATGTGCTTGATCTTGGTGTTGTTTTTCTCCTTGCACATCCTACATATTTACATATTTTACTGATGTTAATACTTAGTAGATTACTCTTGAGTCGTTCACAACCTCCAAAATACACCCGACCTTTATTTCCACTTTTATGCTTAATTTTGTCTCCATGTTTTTACTCAAATTCTGTCTTCTGTACAATATGTATGTATGCTTTATCTATATTTATTACACCTGTTGTCAGGGTTCGACATGCACACTTGCTATGATTTGCTTTATGAATCTATTTCCACTTCCAGGTTTCCCTTCCTTTGCTTTTAAAATGCCTGGACCTGCACATTCTGTATGCTACAGATGTATTTATGCTCCTCCAGAGCTGCTGCATTTATTCCAATACATCAAAAAGTGTAAAGTGCATCAATTGACGTGCAAGTCCAGTGATGAAGACACCTCTCAAGAAGTCAGCGGTCTTGCATCAAGCGGCCCCCATTGATTTCAAAACGGTTGAAATGGAAGGCTCTCATTGATTGGAGATGCTCGGGGTCTTATTAAACAACTGTGACTGTCCCTAAAGCAAACATTGGGGACAACTTACCTAACATCTGACTAGACTCCATTGATTTTTTTTTTCCCCCCCCCCCTTTCTTCCTAGGTTGTGTTTGCATGTGTCTCCGCACTGCTCGCTGATGCCTCGGTAGCATCGGAGCAAAGAGAGCGGCGTCGACACACACACACAGCAGCTGTAATTTGTGATAGCCGATCAGACGTTCCTTCCCCCGGTCAATACTGCATCTTGTGTGGAAGCAGGCTAATAGGAATAAACATTTTATCTTTGTCTAAACAATCGAGTCATGAGTATTCCCAGTAGCTCCGCAGGGTCAATGGGTGACGCAGTCGGGTAACAGGGCTCCTGTTTTAAATGGCTCTCGTACTGAAAAGACCATAAAAAATCAATGGGGAGTCATTTTAACGGGGGAGGTGGTGTCAAATGAGGTAACTCAGGTGCAACTTTAATTGTTGCTCTTGGAATCGTCCTAAATAAGAGCTGCAGAAATCTATGAAGTGTGTGTATTTGTGTCTTTTCTCCATGATGTGTGCCCTACACTAAAAAAGGCATAGGGAAACCAGGTTTTGCTTTATTTACAGTCCATATTTTTTCATATGCTCAATCTACAAATTGAGCATATGTTCATACCCAACAAGCGAGGGTCCCTCCGGGGGTTTCAGCAAACCAACCTGACAACTTGAGATTGTTACGCAGGAAAAAATAAACAGTTCAGGTACTCTTCAGTGGAGCAATTTCAATCAGGAAAAAAAAAAAAACTTGATTGAAAAGAGGTTTTAAATTCATTGAGAATTTAATTTATTTGAAAGCTCGACAACAATGAGATTGGCTCACGGAGGTTGAAGTGAAAAGTGTGATTGAGTCTAAATCAGAGAGGGAAAAATCTATATTAATAGTGAGAATAAGCATGAAATATAATCAGCCTTTTGTTAAGTTTAATTACTGCTTTTTAAAAAATGTAATATTTAACTGAGATTGTGTAATTTACTACCTTTTTATTGCTTCTAAGGGAGTCCTAAAATAGGTGCAAACAGGACAAAGGAGACACTGCAAGGAAACAGTAAGACAATGGATCAGTCTCCACCCAGATGACCAAAAACTAGGTGACGGAAGGAAGTAAGGAAGGAAGGAAGGAAGGAAAGGAGTAAGGAGGGAGGGAGGAAGGAAGTAAGGAAGGAAGGAAGGAAGGAAGAAAAGGAGTAAGGAGTAAGGAAGGAAGGAAAGAAGAGAGTAAGGAAGGAACAGAGTAAGGAGGGAGGGACGAAGGAAGTAAGGAGAGAAGGAAGGGAGTAAGGAAAGAAGGAAGGAAGGAAAGAAGGGAGTAAGGAAGGAAGGAAGGAACATAGTAAGGAGGGAGGGACGAAGGAAGTAAGGAGAGAAGGAAGGAAGGAAGGAAGGAAGGAAGGAAGGAAAGAAGGGAGTAAGGAAGGAAAGGAGTAAGGAAGGAAGGAAGGAACATAGTAAGGAGGGAGGGAGGAAGGAAGGAAGGAGAGAAGGAAGGGAGTAAGGAAGGAAGGAAATAAGGGAGTAAGGAAGGAAAGGAGTAAGGAAGGAAGGAAGGAACATAGTAAGGAGGGAGGGAGCAAGGAAGTTAGGAGAGAAGGAAGGAAGGAAGGAAGGAAGGGAGTAAGGAAGGAAAGGAGGAAGGAAGGAAGGAAAGAACATAGTAAAGAAGGAAGGAGGGAGGAAGGAAGTAAGGAGAGAAGGAAGGAATGAAGGAAGGAAAGGAGTAAGGAGGGAGGGAGGAAGGAAGAAAGGAGTAAAGAGGTAGGGAGGAAGGAAGTAAGGAGAGAAGGAAGGAATGAAGGAAGGAAAGGAGTAAGGAGGGAGGGAGGAAGGAAGAAAGGAGTAAAGAGGGAGGGAGGGAGGAAGGAAGTAAGGAGAGAAGGAAAGGAGCTGCCAGAATTCAAACAAGCTATTTAAAAAGGTCCAGATCGAAACGTTATAATTAGAGAATCAAGCCTATCTGTGTTTAGACTTCCCCATCTCTACATTATCTCCCACAGAAGGCACCAGAGAGAGAGAGAGAAGTCTCCTCAGACTGTGAGTGATGCAGAGAAAGTGGAAAGGCAGCTCTACTGAGGGAGCGCATTTCATCTGAGGGTCAAAGAGTCAGCGGAGAGTGAAATGACTGTTTGACTCTATTCCATCCTTCCCTCTTAAGTCACACAAAGGCACAGCGACTCCCAGCCAACTGTGAGGTATTGTATAATCGCCGTGTAGCTCTTAAGAGGCCTGGGAAGGAAATCGTTGTGGAAGGAAGTGCAGGAGTTAGTGTACGTTCAGGGGGCACAGTGGGAGTCAAAGTGAGCAAGCGCTGTACAGTCGTCAGTAGAGCCTGAGTCACATGTGTTTGAAAAGGCAACGTTAACACACCAATTTGTTACCATAACTCAGTTTAAAATGTTATTTGTCTTTTAACAGGCAGGGAGGTCTCCTTTTAAAGCCAATATCTTTTCAAAACTACAATAAAGATGAAGATATTAAGCCTCATTTTTAGATAAATCATGGAGAAGTAAGTAGCTTTAATTATGAGTAATGAGTGAGTGTCTTATCTTAACCCTTTATTGGGCAAATAATTATATTTGGTAACTTCTGTAAATATCCCAAAATATCCTTCCTTCCTTCCTTCCTTCCTTCTTTTCCTTCTTTTCCTTCCTCCCTGCCTTCTTTCTTCCCTTCCTCTTTTCCTTTCTCCCTCCCTCGTTCCTTATTTCCTCCGTCCTTCCTTCCTTTCCTTACTTCCATCTGTTCTTCCTCCCTCCCTCCTTCTCTCCTCCCTTCCTTCTTTCCTTCATCCGTCCTTCCTTCCTTCCTTCCTTTCCTTGCTTCCATCTGTCCTTCCTCCCTCACTCCCTCCTTCTCTCCTCCCTTCCTTCTTTCCGTCCTCCATCACCCTTTCTTCTTCTTTCCTTCCTTCTTTCTTCCCTTCCTCCCTCACTCCTTCTCTCTTTCTTTCCTCCCCCCTACCTTCCTTCCTTCTTTCCTCCGTCCTTCCTTCCTTTCCTTCCTCCTTCCTTCCTTCCTTCCTTCCTTCCTTCCTTCCTTCCTTCCTCCCTTCCTTTCAATGAGTGTCCTATAAAGGGTTAAATAGGCCTTTGCTCAATAGTAGTGACTGTAGGTAAGTATGAGGTTAACTTTGAGTTATAAAAAGGAGACAAAGAGGAGTGTGAACCAAAAATTGCAGTATAAAGGTATTTTGAGTTATAACAAGGTTAAAAAAGACAGAATAAATGAATTGTGACAAAAAACACGCAGAATTATCCATTGAAACCACGAAGACTGCTTTTTTTGGGGAGGTCTCACTGACTGTTCCTTCCTTCCTTCTTTCCTCCCTCTCTTCTTTCGTCTGTCCTTCCCTCCGTTCCTTCCTTCCTTCCTTCCTTCTGTCTGTAATTACTCCTTCCCTCCCTCCTCCCTTCCTTCCCTCCCTCCATTCCCCTCAACTCTTCCCTTCCTCCATTCCTTTCTACCTTCTTTCCCCCTCTTACCTCCCTTCCTTCCTTCCTTCCTTCCTTTGTCCTTCCTTCCTTCTTTCCTTTCCTGCCTACTTTTCTTCCCTTCCTTCCTTGCCCCTCTGTTCCTTCCTTCCTTCCTTCCATTCCTTCCTTCCCCCTTCGTTCCTTCTTCCTCCCTCCCTCCCTTCCTTCCTTCTTTCCTTTTCCTCCCTACTTTTCTTCCCTTCCTTCCTTGCCCCTCTGTTTCTTCCTTCCTTCCTTCCATTCCTTCCTTCCCCCTTCGTTCCTTCTTCCTTCCTTCCTTCTTTCCTTTTCCTCCCTACTTTTCTTCCCTTCCTTCCTTGCCCCTCTGTTCCTTCCTTCCTTCCTTCCATTCCTTCCTTCCCCCTTCGTTCCTTCTTCCTTCCTTCCTCCCTCCCTCCCTTCCTTCTTTCCTTTTCCTCCCTACTTTTCTTCCCTTCCTTCCTTGCCCCTCTGTTCCTTCCTTCCTTCCTTCCCCCTTCGTTCCTTCTTCCTTCCTTCCTCCCTCCCTCCCCCCCTTCCTTTCTTCTTTCCTCTGTACTTCCTTCATTTCTTTCCTCCCTTTTCCCTTTTCCCTCTTTCCTTTCCTCCCTCCCTCCTTTTTTTCCTTCCTTCCTTCCTTCCTTGACTTGAGGACAACAGGAGGGTTAAAGCAGAAAGAAAAGAGAAAAATAATCCTGACCTGAAATGAGTGTGATGAGTGTGCGTAGGTGTGTTAAAGCACATTAAAGCAACTGTTTGGAGAGTTTTTATATACTGTAAATTTATTCACAGTTTAAATGGAAGCGTTCTGCACTCAAGATGGTCTATAAAGTTTACAACACATGTGCTCGGGGGAACTTCATTATCTAACGTTACTGATCATTACCAAAAAAAATGACATTTAAGAGCTTTCTGGGTGGCAGTTTCCATCCATCTGACGAGCATGAGACGAGAGGTTGTAACTTTTTTTTTTTTTTTTTTTTTTTTTTCCACCTGCATCAAACAAGACGAGAGAGCAATTTCCCCATCTGTCTTTTCTCTCATCGTGAGGTTAGGACTCATCTATCCTCATCTGAAAAAGGTCACACAGGTCCTTCCCCCTCCGTTCCTTCCTTCCTTTCTCCCTTCCTCTGTCCTTCCTTTCCATCCTCCCTTCCTTCTTTCCTTTCCTCCCTACTTTTCTTCCCTTCCTTCCTTCTTTCCTTTCCTCCCTTCCTTCCTCCCTCCTTTTCTTCCCTTCCTTCCTTCCCCCTCCGTTCCTTCCTTCCTTCCTTCTTCCTCCATTCCTTTATTTTCCTCCCTCCCTCCTTTTCCTCCTTCCTTCCTCCCTTCCTCTGTTCTTCCTTTCCTTCCTCACTTCTTTTCCTCCCTCCTTTTCTTCCCTTCCTTCCTTCCCCCTCCGTTCCTTCCTTCCTTCCTCCCTCCTTTTCTTCCCTTCCTTCCTTCTCCCTCTGTTCCTTCCTTTCTTCCTCCCTCCTTTTTGTCCCTTCCTTCCTTCCATTCCTTCCCCATCCGTTCCTTCTTTCTCCCTTCCTTCCTTCCTTCTTTTCCTCCCTCCCTCCTTCTCTTCCTTCCTTCCCTCCCTCCCTCCCTCCATCCCTCCCTCCTTCCTTCCTTGACTTTAGAACAACAGAAGGGTTAAAACATGGAATAAAAAAGGTTATTTTATGAACTGTAATCTGATGAGCATGAGACGAGAGGTTGTAACTTTTTTTTTTTTTTCCACCTGCATCAAACAAGACGAGAGAGGCAATTTCCCCATCTGTCTTTTCTCTCATCGTGAGGTTAGGACTCATCTATCCTCATCTGAAAAAGGTCACACAAATGTTTTACAACCTGTGCAATTAAAGTTCAACTCCTTCTCTCGTCTGCCACCTGTATCAAACCCTGATTAGCCTCAACGCTAATGGTGTCAGATCATGTTGGAGCGGAGATAACTCGATCCATGGATGAAATGCTGATTTTAAATTACCCCCCCCGGTCTGGTCAAACTTGCCCTCGGGGGCAATAAAAAGGTCAGAGCAAAGGTTGTGTTTGATGTCCAACTCGTGGCCCGTTAAGGTCTCGTGGCCACAAGTGATTCGTAAAACCGGGTGGGGGGGGCGAGGGGGCAACTCAAAGGGCAAAGCAAGCGGCATGAATACATTTTACAGAGTGACAAATACATTGTAATCTGTGTTTTCACAAGAGCAAAACGGAGGCGGCGACGATGGCGACGCATTGCCAATTAGCAGATGAGAATTCATCAGCGGGGAGCGGCGGAGCACGGCGGCGGCGGCGGAGGGCCACAGTGCCACAGTGCGGATTTGCCTCCTCGATGGGCAGTGACCGCCACGTGCGTGTGTGCTCGGCCGCTGTCATGGCAACGGCAGTCTTGAAAAGTGCACGAGTGGACTGAGGGCTAAAATGAATAAATAAATAAATAAATGAAGGAAGGAATAAATGAATGGATGAAAAAAAAGAAGAGTGACCGTCTGTATATAGCTCATTAAGCTCTGCTAATTTCCTATTTAATGAAATGTATAAGTCATGAATCATAATATTCTCTACATTAACATATAGTGTGGACTCAGCACCACTAAAATACATTTAAAATATATGAGTATATGAGCCACTGTGAGCTCAAGTTGGTAAAGTTGGTCATTTTAGTGTCGTTTGACCCTATCTGTTTTGACTCTTCCTTCCTTCCTTCCTTCCTTCTTTTCCGTCCTCCCTTCTTTCTTTCCTTCCTTCCTTCCTTCTTTTCCGTCCTCCCTTCTTTCTTTCCTTTCCTCCCTCCCTTCCTTCCCACTCCGTTCCTTCCTTCCTTCCTTTCCTCTCCGTTCCTTCCTTCCTTCCTTCCCCCTCTGTTCCTTCTTTCTTCCTCCCATCCTTACTTCCATCCGTCCTTCCTCCCTCCTACCTTCCTTCTTTCCTCCGTCCTTCCTTCCTTCTTTCCTTTCCTTCCTCCCTCCTTCCCTTCTTCCCTCCCCCTCCATTCCTTCCTTCCCCCTCCGTTCCTTCTTTCTTTCTTTATTCCTTCCTTCCTTCCATCCTTCCTCCCTCTTACATTCCTCCCTCCTACCTTCCATCCCTCCTATCTCCCTCCTTTTCTTCCTTCCTTCCTTCCTTGACTTGAGGATAACAGGAGGGTTAAAACATGGATTAAAAAAGGTTATTTTCTGAACTGTAATACACTTCTTTTATTTTTTATTCATACGACTTAAAATAAAGAGGAAAATATGTACCTATTGTTAGTGTGTGTTGATTTTTACTGTTTATTTCAATGGATGGAGGGTTACATGGTTATAATGCAAGAAGGAGCCATCTGTCATCATGTTCACAGACACTTTAGACGAGCTTTATTTAGCCGGGCACATTGTTTTTCATAATTTACTGCACCACTTCAACTCACTACACAAGACAAACAACATTCTTCACAAAGTTCATTCCTCCATGCCAACCCTGTCTATAAACTTCACCACATAAGGAGGTTCCATCCTAATTTCAGATCCTGGATTCCTGGCCAACCACATCGCCTTTTTTTTTTTTGACGAGAAGAAGAAGAGATGAAAGTCTTCCCTGACCAACAGGAAATCCAAGTTTTTAAAACTGCAAATAGGCGGTTTTGAAATGTTGTAGAGATAGAAGAAGCTAAATGACTGTGTTTAGGAAGGAAAGAAGGAAGGGAGGAAGGTAGGGAGGAGGAAGGAAGGAAGGAGGGAGGAAGAAAGGGGGTAGGAAAGAAAGAGAGAAGGAAGGAGGAAGAAAGAAAGGAAGGAAGGAGGGAAGGAAAGAAGGACAGAGGAAAGAAGGGAAGGAGGAAGGTGGGGGGAGGAAAGAAAGAGAGAAGGAAGGAGGAAGGAAGAAAGGAAGGAAGGAGGGAAGGAAAGAAGGAGGGGGAGGAAGGAAGGAAGAAAGTGGGATGGAGGAAGGAAAGAAGGAAGGGAGGAAAGAGAGAGAGGAGGGAGGGAGGAAGGAATGAATAAAGGAAGGAGGGAAGGAATGAAGGAAGGAAATAATGGGGAGGGGAAGGAAAGAAGGACAGAGGAAAGAAGGGAGGGAGGAAGGTAGGGGGGAGGAAAGAAAGACAGAAGGAAGGAGGGAATGAAGGAAGAAAGGAAGGAAGGAAATAAGGAGGAGGAGGAAGGAAGGACAGAAGGAAGGAAGAAAGTGGGATGGAGGAAGGAAAGAAGGAAGGGAGGAAAGCAGGAAGGAAGGAAGGAAGGAAGGAAAGAAGGAAGGAAGGAAGATGACTCGATGGTATTGTAGCTGCATGGAGCTGAAGAAGCTGGTTTCATTCTTTACTTGTTAAATTAAATAAACATAAAAGTAAAAGACTCTTATTTAATATCATGAAGCGTTTCTCCTTTAACATTTATCACATAGCAGCAGATTTATAAACTCTACTTTGCTCCCTTTTTAAACACCTGTGCAGCACGCGAGGCAGATGACACCATATTGGATTGATGCACTTGACTTGCTCTGATGCGGGCGAAGGTAGTGTGAGGACAAACAGTTAAACACACTGATTCATCTCCAGCCGAGCGCGCTGGCACACACAGCTGTGCCGTCCGGCGAGCTTATGGCGGCGTCATCATACTTCAATTATGAAGAGGAACATATTAGAAAATGTAAATTGTGTTAAATTAGAAAGAAAAAGAAAAAGAAAAAAAAATGCCCGAGGATGTAAAACCAGGAAGTGGGTTGGATTCACTAATTCTTTGACAAACTTAACCCTTAAACAGGCAGGAGTGGAAAATTAGATGTAAAAAATCCTTACTAGTTATGTCATTTGCACCTAAAGTAAGGAAGGAAGGAAGGAAGGAAAGGAGGGAAGAAGGAAGGAAAGAAGGGAGGAAGGAAGGGAAGGAAGGGACGAAGAAGGAAGGAAAGGAAGGAGGGAGGAAGGAAGTAAGGTAGGAAGGAAGGAAAGTAGGGAAGAAGGAAGGAAAGGAGGGAGGAAGGGAAGGAAGGGAGGAAGAAGGAAGGAAAGGAAGGAGGGAGGAAGAAGGAAGGTAGGAAGGAAAGGAGGGAAGAAGGAAGGAAAGGAGGGAGGAAGGGAAGGAAGGGAGGAAGAAGGAAGGAAAGGAAGAAGGGAGGAAGAAGGAAGGAAAGGAGGGAGGAAGGGAGGGAGGGAGGGAGGAAGGGAGGGAGGAAGGAAGGAAGGATGGATAGAAGAAAGGAAGGAAGGAAGGGTTGGAAAAAAGGAAGGAAGTAAGGGAGGAAAGAAGGAACAGTCAAAACAGAAGGGGTCAATTTGATCCGGGAGGACGACAGGAAGTTTAAAGAGTCTGTATCTCCTGGTGCACGTTGCCTGTTTAAGGGTTAAGCTGTAAATGTGTTTAGGTTGAGCAATTTAGGGGAAAGCTTTACACTTGAAGTGGGTGTAGCTAGGATTAATGACACTATAACCAACAAATTGAGCTAGAAATCTTTATACCTACACAATTTTTTTGGTAATGTATGGGTCATTTAATTATCTGCAGTTCCTTAGTGATTTATTAAGTCCTTAAATAAAAGGTTCCTGCACAGCTTCACTCACTTCCTGGTAACCAAAACTCAACCTGAGACGTCTCTATATATCTCTATTTGGGTCTTTTTTGGACTGGATCTAAATGTTGTACAGATGGGATCACTTTTTTGAAAATCAATATGTGCATGCTCATGATAAGGTAGCCTTCAGCAGTGGATCTCCAATGTTTATTTAATAATGTAGCCCCCTTTGGAATATATTTTGGTAGAAAAAAAAAAACTATATAAAGAGGTACAATACAGTGCCATCAGAATATATCACTAAATTGATGGCAAAACACGAGCCACAAGGAAGGAAGGGAAGAAGGAAGGAGGGAGAAAGAAAGGAAGGAGGGAAGGAAGGAAGAAAGGAAGGAGGGAAGGAAAGAAGGATGGGGGAGGAAGGAAGGACAGAAGGAAGGAAGAAAGTGGGATGGAGGAAGGGAAGAAGGAAGGAAGGAGGGAGGAAAGAAGGATGGAAAGAAAGAGAGAAAGAAGGAGGAAGGAACAGTCAAAACAGACAGGGTCAATTTGACCCAGGAGGACGACAGGAAGGTTAAAGAGATTTTTTGCCTCCATGCAATAACACTACAGGTTCATTGGATGGTACTGTAGCTGCATGGAGCTGCATGGAGCTGTATGGAGCTGTATGGAGCTGCATGGAGCTGCATGGAGCTGCATGGAGCTGTATGGAGCTGCATGGAGCTGCATGGAGCTGCATGGAGCTGTGTGTAGCTGCGTGGAGCTGCATGGAGCTGCATGGAGCTGCATGGAGCTGCATGGAGCTGTGTGTAGCTGCGTGGAGCTGCATGGAGCTGCATGGAGCTGCATGGAGCTGGATGGAGCTGGATGAAGCTGCATGGAGCTGTGTGTAGCTGCGTGGAGCTGTATGGAGCTGCATGGAGCTGCATGGAGCTGGATGGAGCTGGATGGAGCTGGATGGAGCTGCATGTAGCTGCATGTAGCTGTATGGAGCTGCATGGAGCTGCATGTAGCTGGATGGAGCTGGATGGAGCTGCATGTAGCTGCATGTAGCTGCATGGAGCTGTATGGAGCTGCATGTAGCTGCATCTTTGTGATAGTAACTTCTAGTGTAGTGAGAAACAGCAGCTTGTGCTTGACTGAGGATGGTTGTTGTTGTCAGTAGCAGGGAGGCTCCTGCACTGATCAAACTGTTTTCCACACACAGTTTGTTTCTTTGCTTTGTTTTGATCGGAGTCATTGCAGAAACGGAGGCCTCACACAAATATTTGGATCCAGAAGGGTAATAGCTGCTCCAAAGCTTTCTTTCCCAGCTCAGGGTGTTTCCTTCTTCACACAGTGGATGTGTCAAACTTCATTTGAAGGACACAGTCAGATGAAACATCCAAGAGACTGACATGAAGCTTTCTTCTGTTTACCTCAGACAAGAGAAATGCTTCTCACCCAATCCAGCTGTGCACATTTAAACCCACCAATCATGTTGGCTAAATGTCCCTCTATGATGGACTTCACTGGAGCTCTCTGCACATCCTCACTGGAGAGGAAAGCTTCCACCTGAGGAAAGCAGGTCAAATCATTGTTTGTCTCCTTTCTTCAGGAAACAGGTTGAAAGTGTTGTTGTCATTTCCCTGCAGACACAGAGCTGAATATATGTGTCACACAGCTTTGAAAGGAAGGAGCACACTTCAGATCTTATTCTAACATCATGTTGAGTATTCTTCATCCAGAGAGCCGGCTCACTTGTGTGTGTAACAGCAGTGGTGTGTTCAGCTCTCATGTTCTCACAAAGCAGCCAAACAGTCCAACATTAAGTGACTTTGACCTAATGAAGTTTATTACTTTGACGCTGTCGTTCAAAACGTCAAGCAACACGGGACTATTTATCTTGGCTGCCAGAGCTTCCCTGTGTGTGACACAGTGAGTCCACTTCACTTCAGGGTTTTCATTTCTAATTCTCACCATGAGTCGTTTCTTGCAGCCTGTCACTGAGGCAGCTGTGTGCTGACTGTTTTCACAGGAGAACACATTAACATCATTACAAATGTCCTCTCCGTTTGTTTTCTCCTTCAAACTCTTGCAGAAAAGTATATGTTCACAAACGTCAGCATTAATGTATGTCATGAAATCAATCAGCTGTTCCTTTCCTCTGACATCTGTCCATTCATCGAGCTGGAGTGAAAACCATTTGCCAAGTTTTCCCACAACTCCATCAACAGTGTCTGTTCCCATCATATCTATCCTGTGAGCCATGTCATGTGACTACGGCCGTTTTAAATGGATCTGCATTGGTTTAGTCCAGCGTCGTCTCAGCCAACAGCTGCTGGAAGTAATAGCTCTTTAGTTATGGTGGGGGGCTTTTTTCCTTTAGTTATGAGTAAAAGAAGGCTTGAGTGTTTTTTCTGATGATGTAAAGACTTCTGGCGTCCTTTGTTGGGATGATCTAAACTCAGAAAGTTTCTCTTGAACTTCTCTGGTGGCTTACCAACATAACTTTGATGATTCGTGCTGAGCTGTCGTCGCTGCGTTGGCTTCACAGAACTGTTGGCAAATTTCTTACCACGAAATAAGCACAACGCCTCGAGAGGGTTGCAGCTCGTGGAGGTAAAAATATTAAAATATATTATTCGTGATGCTGACAGTATTTTATTGGCTCTGTTTTCACTCCCTCTACATTGTTTTCAGCTGTATTGTTGCTACAGTCCGACCACAAATCAATGTTCGTCAGTCAGAAATCGAAACTGGCTTTTATAATATTTATTCAAAATATTAAGGAATCATACATAACTGCTATTTGTTTTTATTAGCATTTCAAAAATAACTTATTTAACCACTGCAGTCCACTGGCCCACTGTCATTTCTTCATTTGATGGTATATACTAGTGAAATCAGCATGCAGGACTAATTTCAGTACTTTATTTACTCCTCAATACTAACTAAATAGTTTTTAACAAATATAAGCATTTATCTTTATTGTGGAAGGGATTATTAAGTTGGTGGAGAAGTTGAAGAAAGAAGGAAAGGAGGAAGGAAGGAAGGGAGGAAGGAAGGAAGGAAAGGCGGAAGGAAAGAAGGAAGGAAGAAGGCAAGGAAAGAAGGAGGGGGGAGGAAGGAAGGACAGAAGGAAGGAAAGAAGTGGGATGGAGGAAGGAAAGAAGGAGGGGAGGAAAGAGAGGGAGGGAGGGAGGGAGGGAGGGAGGGAGGAAGGAAGGAAGGAAGGAAGGAAATAAGGAGGAAGAAAGGAAAGAAGGACAGAGGAAAGAAGGAAGGGAGGAAGGTAGGGGAGTCAATACTAACTAAATAGTTTTTTAACACATTCAAATACAAATATAAGCATTTATCTTTATTGTGGAAGGGATTATTAAGTTGCTGGAGAAGTTGAAGAAAGAAGGAAAGGAGGAAGGGAGGAAGGGAGGAAGGAAAGGCGGAAGGAAGGAAGGAAGGAAGGAAGAAGGAAAGAAATGAGGGAGGGAGGAAGGAAGGAGGGAGAAAGGAAGGAAGGAAGGAAGAAGGAAAGAAACAAGGGAGAGAGAAAAGAAGGAGGGAATGAAGGAAGGAAGGAAGAAGGCAAGGAAAGAAGGAGGGGGGAGGAAGGAAGGACAGAAGGAAGGAAGGAAGTGGGATGGAGGAAGGAAAGAAGGAGGGGAGGAAAGAGAGGGAGGGAGGGAGGGAGGGAGGAAGGAAGGAAGGAAGGAAGGAAGGAAGGAAGGACAGAAAGAAGGAAGGAAGAAAGTGGGATGGACGGAGGAAAGAAGGACAGAGGAAAGAAGGAAGGGAGGAAGGTAGGGGAGTCAATACTAACTAACACTTTTTAACACTTTTTAACACATTCAAATACAAATATAAGCATTTCTCTTTATTGTGGAAGAGATTATTAAGTTATGAATTGAATAATGGCAGCAACATAATGAACATAACTGTAGAGGTTGTCTGTGACTTCAAGCCTGATTTGATGTACTTAAGTTCTGTTAAATATAAATTCAACCACAAATGATGTGCTATATTTCACCCACCCCAGAGGTCATCTTTAAGTCCTCAGTCTCATGTGAATTGGCATCTCAAATTTGCTGCAGGGATTTTGTTTGTGTTCAACATTTTTCTCCCTCTTGCAGGTCAAAGAATTATAGCTGTTTTAGTAGATATTATTACATTTTGCAAGTCAAGAATTATTGCTGCCGTAGTGGATATTATTACATTTTGGGCAGGAATTCAAGGAAATTTATCATGGTACTCAGCATGGGAGGAGGACAGCGGAGGGGAAATAGTGAGACACAATCAGGACTATCTTTCAGTCTTGTTCCAGCTTCAAACTCGGTCCAAAAAATCATGATTCTGGGCATTCAACACCCCTCCGCTAAACTAATCACCGCCGTGTTTGGGCGTCGTGCCTCGGAGGTAAGGTGAGCAGGTAGTTTGGGACTCCAGATACAGCACGGCGAGGGTTCATAAATCAGGGCCGCTACCCGCAGATTCTCATTCACATATCGCTCCGTCTGGCTGCACGCTACAAGCTGTAATTACACACCGGCTAGGTGTTGTATGGAGCTGAGGAATGAGCTACAACATAACGCACAATAAAGCCTGTCATATAAAAAATGGTGTAAAATAACTGGATCAACACTGCATTTTATAGTCTCCTAGTAAAATGACACTCAAATGTACAAAGAGAAAGAAGTAAAAACAGGGTTGTAAATGGATGGATGGTGATGGTGATGGTGATGGTGAGTCTCTGTGTTGCCCTCCATGATTTCTTGCCGCTGCTGATCATTATTAACATAACGCCACAGAGAAGAAAGTGGGATGGAGGAAGGGAAGAAGGAAGGATAGATGGAGGAAAGACGGAAGGAAAAAAGGAAAGAAGGACAGAGGAAAGAAGGAAGGGAGGAAGGTAGGGGAGTCAATACTAATTAAATAGTTTTTAACACATTCAAATACAAATATAAGCATTTATCTTTATTGTGGAAGAGATTATTAAGTTGCTGGAGAAGTTGAAGAAAGAAGGAAAGGAGGAAGGAATGAAGGAAGGAAGGAAGGAAGGAAGGAGGGAATGAAGGAAGGAAGGAAGGGAAGAAGGAAGGAAGGAAAGAAGGAAGGGAGGAAGGTAGGGTGGAGGAAGGAAAGAACGAGTGAGGGAGGAAGAAAGGAAGGAAGGAAGCAAGGAGGGAAGGAAATAAGGGGGGAGAAAGGAAGGAAGGAAGGAAAAAAGGACAGAGGAAAGAAGGGAGGGAAGAAGGTGGGGGAGGAAAGAAAGAGAGAAGGAAGGAGGGAGGAGGGAAGGAAGGAAGGAAGGAAAGAAGGGAGGAAGGAATGAAGGAAGGACGGAAGGAAGGAAGGAAGGAAGGAAGGAAGGAACACTGCATTTTATAGTCTCCTAGTAAAATGACACTCAAATGTACAAAGAGAAAGAAGTAAAAACCGGGTTGTAAATGGATGGATGGTGAGTCTTTGTGCTCTCTGGTAAAAAAATGTGTTGCCCTCCATGATTTCTGCTGATCATTATTAACATAACGCCACAGAGAAGGAAACAAAGCTGAATATTTGTACCAGAGGGTTCAAACAGGGGTTTTCATCAGGCTGGTGGTTACAGGCCAGGATTTTTAATTTTCTAGTTAAAGAGAAAGTTTTTATGGTGTTTTTTTTTTTTTCTTCTCTCAAATGTAAAAATAAGGAAGGGAGTAAAGGAAAAGAAGGCAGGGAGGGAGGGAGGAAGGAAGGAAGGTAGGAGGGAGGGAGAAAGGAACGAACGACAGAAGGAGGAAAGGGGGATGGAGGACGGAAGGAAGGAAGGGAGGAAAGGAAATAAGAAAGGTAGGAAGGAAGGATGGAGGAAAGAAGTAAGTAAGGAAGGAAGGTAGTAGGGAGGGAGGGAGGAAAGAAGGTAGGAGGGAGGGAGGAAGGAAGGAAAGAAGGACATAGGAAAGAAGGAAGGAAGGTAGGAACGACTGAGGAAAGAAGTAAGTAAGGAAAGAAGTTAGGAGGGAGGGAGGGAAGAAGGAGAGAAGAAGAAAGAGAGGAAGGCAGAGGGGAAGAAGAACAAAAGGAAGGAAGGAAGAAAGGGAGATGGAGGAAGGGAAGAAAGAGAGAAGGAGAGAGGAAGCACAGATGGAAGGAAGGAAGGAAGAAGAAAGGGAGATGGAGGAAGGGAAGAAAGAGAGAAGGAGAGAGGAAGCACAGATGGAAGGAAGGAAGGAAGGAAGGAAGGAAGGAAGGAAGGAACAAGGTTTTCATCAGGCTGGTCACAGTAGGCCAGGCCATTTTTAATTTCCCAAGCATTTCCTGTCTACTACTGCGGCTTCATGCTAATTAGCTTCATGCTAATACCGCAGCCTTCATTATGTTGAGTGTTGAGCCGAAAACAGACCTTACAATTACAGAGGCTTACATAGACAAGACACCCCCCCTCCCTCCCCCTGCACCCCTAACAACTATTTCCCCACTAAGATTTCTCAGTCTTGACAGCAGGGGAACGAGCACAGACTGACTTAGAGCGAACACACATACTGTAAGACAACACATTGGACGGCAGGTAGACTATAATTAGAATTGGCAACGCTAAGAAATCCTCGAGGGGGGGAAACGCAACATATTGTGTCTTCCTCCTTCCTGCACCAAAGTAGAAACAGACACCCCATTAAAAACAGTTTACCTTGGTAATTTATGCTGCAATTTGTTTTTTTTACGTTTTAAAGTTTTATGGTGTTCAAAGACTGAAAACAGAGAAAATAAAATGTAGAAAAATAAATAAAAATACAACAAGGGGATGGTGTGTTGGTGGGATTTATTGCTTCAAGTTATTATATATGATTCAGGAAGGCTGGTTTGAGTAAGAGGTTCATGAATTTTAACCCTTTATAGGACACTCATTGAAAGGAAGGGAGGAAGGAAGGGAGGAAGGAAGGGAGGAAGGATGAAAGGAAAGAAGGAAGGAAGGAAGGAAGGTAGGGGGGAGGAAAGAAAGAGAAGGAGGGAGGGAGGAAGGGAAGAAAGAATAGGAGGAGAAGGAAGGAAGAAGAAAGGGGGACGGAGGAATGAAAGAAGGAAGGGAGGAGAGAAGGAGGGAGGGAGGAAGGACAGATGGAAGGAAGGAAAGGAAGGAAGGAGAGAAAGAGGGAGGGAGGAAGGACAGATGGAAGGAAGGAAAGAAGGAAGGACGGAGGAAATAAGGAACGAGGGAGGGAGAAAGGAAAAGAGGAAGGGAAGAAAGAAGGCAGGGAGAAAGGAAAGGAAGGAAGGAAGGAAGGAAGGAAAGAAGGAAGGAAGGATATTTTGGGATATTTACAGAAGTTACCAAATATAATTATTTGGAGGAAGGAAGGTCGGGGGAATAAAGAAAGAGAAGGAGGGAGGGAGGAAGGACAGATGGAAGGAAGGAAAGGAAGGAAGGAGGAAGGAGAGAAAGAGGGAGGGAGGAAGGACAGATGGAAGGAAGGAAAGGAAGGAAGGAGGAAGGAGAGAAGGAGGCAGGGAGGAAGGACAGATGGAAGGAAGGAAAGAAGGAAGGGAGGAGAGAAGGAGGGAGGGAGGAAGGACAGATGGAAGGAAGGAAAGGAAGGAAGGACGGAGGAAATAAGGAACGAGGGAGGGAGAAAGGAAAAGAGGAAGGGAAGAAAGAAGGCAGGGAGAAAGGAAAGGAAGGAAGGAAGGAAGGAAGGAAGGAAGGAAAGAAGGAAGGAAGGATATTTTGGGATATTTACAGAAGTTACCAAATATAATTATTTGGAGGAAGGAAGGTCGGGGGGAGGAAAGAAAGAGAAGGAGGGAGGGAGAAAGGGAAGAAGAAAGGGGGATGGAGGAAGGAAAGAAGGAAGGGAGGAGAGAAGGAGGGAGAGAGGAAGGACAGATGGAAGGAAGGAAAGGAAGGAAGGAGGAAGGAGAGAAAGAGGAAGGGAGGAAGGACAGATGGAAGGAAGGAAAGAAGGAAGGGAGGAGAGAAGGAGGGAGGGAGGAAGGACAGATGGAAGGAAGGAAAGGAAGGGAGGACGGAGGAAATAAGGAACGAGGGAGGGAGAAAGGAAAAGAGGAAGGGAAGAAAGAAGGCAGGGAGAAAGTAAAGGAAGGAAGGAAGGAAGGAAGGAAGGAAAGAAGGTAGGAGGGAGGGAGGAAAGAAGGAGAGAAGAAGAAAGAGAGGAAGGCAGAGGGGAGGAAGGACAGAAGGAAGGAAGAAAGGGATAAACATCATCGGTTTATACTATGAGAAATGATTTTACAACTATAAGTCATTTTGACACTGTTTCTTTAATGATTTGGATGATTATTACTTTACCCCAATGATCTGTAATCAATTAATCCTGATTAAAGTCTAGTAATCTATAAATAACTATATATATTCAAGACAAGCTTAACCCTTACATATTGTTCATATCTAGTCTCTATACCAGGGGTGTCAAACATGAGGCCCGTGGGCCAGAACCGGCCCGCCGAGGGGTGCGATCCGGCCCACTTTCCTTTCTGTGTTCTTTTCCTTCCTTCCTTTGTTCCTTCTGTCCTTCCTTCCATCTGTCCTTCCTCCCTACCTTCTTTTTATCCTTTTTTTCATTCCTTCCATCTGTCCTTCCTACCTTCCTTTTTTCCTTTCTTCGTTCCTTTCTTCCTTCCTTCTGTCCTTCCCCCCTTTCTTCCTTCCTTCTGTCCTTCCTTCCCTCCTCCGTTTCTGCCATATGTCCTTCCTTCCTTCCTTCCTTCTTTCTGTCCTTCCTACCTTCCTGTTCTCCTTTCTTCATTCGTTCCTTCCTTCCTTCCTTCTTTCCTTCCTTCCTTCTGTCTGTCCTTCCTACCTTCCTGTTTTCCTTTCTTCATTCGTTCCTTCCTTCCTTCCTTATTTCCTTCCTTCCTCCGTTTCTTCCATCTGTCCTTCCTTCCTTCCTACCTTCCCTTCTTATTTCCTTCCTTCCTTCCTTCCCTCCATCTATTTAATGATCCGTCCCACATGAGATCAAATTGGTGTGTATGTGGCCCTTGAATGAATATGAGTTTGACCCCCCTGGATGATGAATACAATCATCAGTTATTTATAAACTGGTGATTAATCCTCAATGAGGGTTTTCATGCTTTTTGTTGATGGAGAAAAACATTTACACTCACTCTATTTTTTGAATATATGTGTATCAGCTGCACAAAGACATTTTTAGAAAGTTTAAATATTTCCCTTTTTTGTATAGTCTGGGTTACATGATGAAATGTCATCAAATTTCTGGCTAAAGGGAAACTTTTTAAGGTGTTTAAAAATAGCGATTGGATCAGAAGACCAACAATCACGCACTGGAATAAGCTTGGTCCAAACACTTGTGACCCAAAATCATGACTTTAATCAACTCAACAGTCGTAATGTTGGATCAAACTTTGTGGGAATGGGAAAATGGGAATCTCTAGAGACTATTTTTACATAATACTCACATAGACCGACAGATATACCTTGCAACATGCAGAAAAAGTCACCACATTGACACTGATTTTTTAAAGATTTTGATGATTATTACTTCACCCACTGAGCTGTAATCAACCTCCTGATTCTAGTCTAATAACTAACCCTAACCCTATATTTAACAACCGGCATCAAATGGATCAGAAGACCAACAATTAGGATCATAAACACCAAATACTCCATGACTTTATTCCCCAACTGTCATCATCAACAGGCCCACACTGGAGTCGGCTTGGTCCAAACCACTTGTGACACCAAATCATGACTTCAATCAGCTCGACAGTCACAATTTAAAAGCTCAAATTTCTTCACAAAAGCCAGCAGATATACCTTTCAACATATATATAAAAAGTGTTTAAAATGCCCAAAAGAAGCAGCAGGATACGGAGCAGGAGAGTCAGAAAGCTTGGAGGTTGTAGAGCTTTGACCCAGTGCTGCTTAGCCTATATGAGCTGCAAACCGCAGGAAGCAGGGTTAAAGTCAGATCTCAACAGGGGCTTCTGGGGAAACAGCACACTTAAACCTGACTGGGCACTTCCTGCTTTAGCAACAACAGAGGCCACACATGGTAATGCTATAACTCCTCTGGTGACACAGCTCTTAATGGACCAGGGGAAAGCCTGAGGAGAGCTGGGTCAGGGGATCAATCGGTATCGTGGGAAGCTTTTAAAGACTCAACTCTTATTTAAGATTTAAAAATAGAGGCGGCCTCGCTTCTCCCATAGCGGGGAGTGCTCTGTAGGATGCATCTGGACAAATGCGACACGCAGAAGCAACCCCATAGCTCAAAAGACATTTCCACTCACTCATGTTCTTCTTATGCCATTGCATATATCGTCAAACTGTGATGTTCAATTGCCTCCTGGAGGGATTTGGTAAAAGCTCTGTAATTTACTTTTGTAATTAACTTTATTGGTGTATCCACTTTACCTCAACCTGCCTCATCTGCTTCTATTTCACTGTAATTTCCTACATTTAAGTGGTACAAACTTACTTAGTTTCAGCTGTGGGTTTTTATTAGTAGGTGGACAAAGGAGCAAGACACACATTGCTTCTTTTTTTGCTATCTCAAGGCTTCTATTAGTGGATCCAACATTGCATTTTCTACACCTGATGAGAAGAAGAAGCATGCATCAAGCAGCTAAATAGGTCCAAAAAAAAGTTTAGTTTGGTGTGAAGCAAAGCCTTTCTTAAAGTAGATAAGATCATTAAAAATAATAGATAAGAGCCTCCAGGAATGGGGAAAAGTGGATTGGAAGTTTCATTGCATATCTCTGGATTTGAAGTGCAATATAACAGAACATTTTGCAAGAACTTGTTCAGGGAAGTCTGAAAAGAGAAGCACTTAAATTAGAGGCACTTTGCTTCCCCTCGTGTACGGTCGGACGGCTCCGTTTGAAAGATCTCTTGACAAGGAGAAGAAACTCTGTTGTCAGAATGAACATCCCTTCCCAGAGCCCCTCCTCTCCTCTAAATACACAATGGGAATGTCAGAGTCTACGAAGCAGCGAGCCGGTACCTGAATAAATCGCAGAGCGCGTGTGGAATTCGTTCTCCTTACCCATGTGTGAACGGCAGCTGAAGGCTTCACAGGCATAATAAGGGGAAAAGTTGTAGCGGGCTTACAACATTGACATCTCAGACGTTGATGCAAAACATCCAGCTGCTAAATATGAACACAAAACATTTAAAGTGATGGCTGTGTTACATCTCATCATCATGTAGCAAACTGCAACCCTTGCCTCAGTGCTGACTGCATTCATGAAGTAGAAGTAGGACAGGGGGGTCAAACTCATTTCCATTCAAGGGCCACATACAGTCCAATTTGATCTGATGTGGGCCGGATCATAAGGAAGGAAGGAAGGAAGACAGGGTGAGAGGAAGGAAGGAAAAGAAGACAGGAAAGAAAGATGGAAGGAACGAAGGAAAGAAAGAAAGGGAGGACAGATTGAAGGAAGGAAGGAAGGACGAAAGGACGGAAGGAAGGAAGGAAGGAAGGAAGGAAGGAAGGAAGGAAGGACGGACGGAAGGAAGGAAGGAAGGAAAAAAGAAAGAAAGAAAGGGAGGAAGGACAGATGGAAGGAAGGAATACAGGGTGGGAGGAAGGAAGGAAAAGAAGACAGGAAGGAAAGATGGAAGGAACAAAGGAAATAAATAAAGGGAGGACAGACTGAAGGAAGGAAGAAAGGAAGGAAGAAAGAAGAAACGGAGGGGGAAGGAAGGAAGGGAAGAAAAAGAGGGAGGAAGGAAGGACGAACGGAAGGAAGGAAGGGAAGAAAAAGAGGGAGGAAGGAAGGAAGGAAGGAAGGAAAAAAAGACAGGAAGTAAAGTGGGCCGGTTCAGACCCCTCAGCAGGCCGGTTCTGGCCCACGGGCCGCATGTTTGACACTCCTGCAGTAGATCTTATTACCCTTTTGGGGGATCTTACAACCCTATCGGCTAATTGCAGTGAAATCCAGATAATACAGCAATAGATACAATTACTTGAAAGCATTTCCTTGATTTTTAACAATCAAACTTCTCCCTCTGAATGAAATCATTGTCTCCCTTAAGGCTCCTTAAATGTAAAACACTGTCAACAATTAAATACTGGACCACATCCACGCAAAAGCCCTTTTACCATTTGCCAAAGTTTGGTTTTTCTCCCTTCTGTATCCACTTAAGCACGATTACGATTGTCAGGAGTGTTTTGCCACCAGTAGCTATAAGAGGCATTGTGGCTGCCTCTCTGTTTGACAAAGGTGCACTTGTTCGACTGCCTGCTCCAGCCCACCGCCTCCCTCTTGTTCTGGGGCTCGGCCTATTATGTTTCAAAGCTTGGAAGCGCGCTCCCTCGACAAAGCGGGGGTAAATGAAGATATTTGTTTCCACTCAGGTAGCGCTGGCACGTGCCCGCCGCTGCCTCAGCTCTCAGAGACAATTAGTCGACACCTGCTCGCAGCAGATTGCTCTGGCAGATTTCTGCTGCTTCTGTCGCCTTCGACACCGCCATCTGGCCTGGGGAAGGTGTTGCACAGGTCGCATCGCTGTGTGGCGAACTCACCAGCCAGGAGTGACTCGGGAAGGGAGAAAATAGACACACAGAGAGAGGAAGCAGACACTTAGAAGTGCAAGCTGTCTGTTTTTTGTTTTTTTTGTTGTAAAGCTTGATTGTGTATTTCTGTCTAAACAACTAACCTTTGTTTCTGGGCAGGATTTTGATCAATATATATGCAAATTTGACTCTTTTTTAAAATTTTTAGAATCTGATAAATCCCAATCTGTGATTTGAGGAAAGTCCCTTTTTCATCCTCCAAACCAGAGAGTCTGCTTTTATTTATTCAATATGAAACCAGTATGCAGACCAGGATAATCATTGAAAGATGTGGGCACATTTTTACTAAACACATCCAGGGTGTCAGTCTATAAAACCCACAAGGAGGCAAGAAGAGATTTGGAGCGGTTTGGAGGCAGCCATGGTTCTTGGCCTCACCTTTTTTTTCCCTCTCTCTCTATCTCTATGCTTCTCATCTACAGTGTATATATCTATAGCATTGTGCAGGGAAACACAATAAAGGATAGAAATAGCAAAAAACTGAAAGCTGATTCTGGTTGCTTGTCATGTTAAGGCTGCTTATCATTACCATTCATCCTCTAATAAATTTAAACATTCATTACTTTGCTAATTCATCTGCCAAGTTTTATTCTAAACACATGTGATTAGATTTTGACGAACCGATGGATTCTGGCTTTTTTCAAAATTGCATTATTTGTCACAGGGGAGCACTACAATTACGCATCAGAACAAACTGACATATTTGTTACTGATTGGCCCAGAGGGAGACACCATCACTGGCCAAAAGATGTGTGGGGGTGGGGGTACTGTTGCCTTGTTTTACCGTTACAATCACTGAGTCACTCTGGATGAGAGCGTCACCTAAACGCCTCACATGTTCCAGTAAATACTCCTCGTCTCTAACGCAACACAAACCCAAACTGACCAGCAGATCACTGGGGATTACGGGCGTGACATATTTACTTCCTCCCATGATCCTAATGTGCTTAATATTCATGTTTCAGACAAGAGGAGACAAATCCAGCTGATTTATTTGATCATCTCACTTGTATACACTCCACTTCCCTTTCCAAAAGGATTCAGGTTGCATGGAAGGAGAGGATAGCTCCAGGCATGGCATACCAACCCCCCCCCCCCTCAACCCTACAACACACACACACACACACACAAACACACACACACACACCATATGCATGCACATGGGAAGAAAAACAACACGCATCTCCATTAAACACAGGAAGACACCAGTGACCAGATCCTTTACTATTCCATAAACAAATATTACATTCAAGAGGATTAAGGACTCATAAAGCAGCTCAGTTGTGTTATATAGAGGCTATATTATAATATTGGATTATAAGTACAGGTGCATTAACATGTAAGCAGCATTTTAATATTGTAGCAGGTTGATTTTGAGCTAAATTTAAGGTAGTGATCATAGTGTATGTAAATGATTTAATGGCGCTTACATAAAGGTGCTGGCATAAAAAAGTACAAGTGGATGTTTTAATGTTCTTAAATTTGGCCAGCGTTCACCTACACACATAAAATCTCCATCTAATTGGGTAGAGTAACCTCCACTTTGTAATGAATGAATGTAAGCTACAAAGCTAAAACTGTTCTCCATATACAGTAACACTACTGTAAAGCCACACACACACACACACACACACACACACACACACACACGTTTAGTCTCAAACAGCTTCAGTAAAAGACACCGACTCACACAGATTCACTTTAAAACACACAAAAATAGTCCTTGCACAAACTCAAACACACACACACACACACACACAAACTCAAACACACACACACACACACACACACACACACACACACACACACAGACAGAGTGCAGGCCTCCTGATGCTCGTCTTTCATCCACGGCACTGCACAGCTGCTCACCTTATTGCCAGCAGTGCTCACTTCAACCCCCAACCTTGCCTCCAAGGTACACAGTGTGTGTGGGCTTTGTTTGCCAGTGTGTGTGTGTGTGTGTGTGTGTGTGTATAATGTGTTTCTACTGTGTGTATTTAAGTGTGTGTGTGAATGTAGGTATGTGTAAATGTGTTTGCATGTATGTCCATGGGTGCACTGTACATGCCAGTGCTCGTGTATGTGCTCATGTTTGTGCATGTGAGGTTTGTACGTGTGTGTGTGTGTGTCCGTGTGTGTGTGTGTGTGTGTGTGTGTGTGTGCCAAACGTGTGCAGGGTCAGGCCTCAGAGGCCAGGCTAGCTGGCTGCTTTCCTGCGTCGACTGTGTGTGTGTTTTCATGTGTGTGTGAGCTCGGCCTGCGCGACCCCACATGTACACATAGAAACAGGTAGCGGGGGCGCCATGTATTATTCATACAAGGGATGGATGGGGGGGTGGGGGGGTGGGGGACTGAGGTGGTGGGGGGGGGCGGTCAGAGGAGTACAGAGGCTCCTGTTGAGTCGTACAAGTGGGTTTGGATGTGGGCAGGATGGTCAATGTCGACTTTCATTTCCTGGCGGTGCAGCTCAGGGAGAACGGGAGAGATACTGTACTTAAAGGCTCGCTGTGTGAGTTTAAAACTGTAAGTGCATCTTACAGTGAATCCTCTGGTGAGCTCTCATACTCAAGTTACAGTGAGAAATGAAACTACACTAATATACGTGCAACACACAGAATATATAAGTATGTAGTATACAGTAAGTTACAGTGCGTTGCAGAGTTAAACTGGATTTTTCAAGGTTTCTGTGGATTTTCTTTTTTTGTGTGGAAATTAACACCCAACCCAACACGAGGAGCTTATAAAAGAAATTTGCCCTGACAGTACGCTGAAGTTGACCTAGCATAAATAAATATCTGCAATTACAGAGAAACTGGTATAAACTGTATTCACTCAGGTTTTCATTTACTTTTTTTTGCACTACACTACCAATTCCTCCTCTGCAAACATTACAAGAAAGAGAACTTGCCACAGATTCAAAGGAGTATATCATACAGACCGATTTGATCTCATGTGGGCCGGATCATTAAAAAGATGGAGGGAAGAAAGGAAGGAAAAAAGAAGGGAAGGTAGGAAGGAAAGAAGGAAGCAAGGAAGGAAGGAAGAAAAGAAGGAAGGACAGAAGGAAGAAATGGAGGAAAGAAGGAAGGAAGAAAGGAAGGAAAGAAGGACAGATGGAAGAAACGGAGGAAGGAAGGAAAGAATAAACGAACGAATGAACGAACGAAGAAAGGAAGGAAGGAAGGTAGGAAGGACAGACAGAAGGAAGGAAGGAACGAAAGAAGGAAGGACAGATGGCAGAAACGGAGGAAGGAAGGAAGGAAGGAAGGACAGAAGGAAGGAATAACAAAAGGAAGGAAGAACAGAAGGAAGGAAGGACAGAAGGAAGGAAGGAAAGAAGGAAGGACAGATGGCAGAAACGGAGGAAGGAAGGAAAGAAGGTCGGAAGGAAGAACAGAAGGAAGGAAGAAAAGAACGAAGGAACGAAGAAAGCATAAAAGGAAGGTAGGGAGGAAGGACAGATGGAAGGAAGGAAAAGAACACAGAAAGGAAAGTGGGCCGGATTGCACCCCTCGGCGGGCCAGTTCTGGCCCACGGGCCTCATGTTTGACACCCCTGGTGTATATGCAAAGTTATTGAAGTATCAGTCAGTTATCAAGAAAACTCATATATGTGTTTCGGTTCGAACTGCTGCTTTAATATTATAAAAATAGCTCGATTCACCCTCACAAGTTCATGTTTTAACTTTATTAATGTTTAAATACTATACAGACCTAACTCTATTGGAAGCATGTATACTGAGAAGGAATCACAAATGGTGTATTCATGTCTGTAGCCAAACCTTAATCAAGTAATACAGATTTAATTAATTGAATAATCAAACAAGCTGACACTATGCATGATTTTGCTCCAATGCAGCTGTCATTAAAATACATTATGCCGAAGTTTCTAAGCGTTAATCTGAATGAAATGTGGTTTTTAAAAAAGTGTATTACAGACTAACATTCACTGCCATGAACAGTATGATCTTTAATGGAGAGCTTATGGAATCGGTGAACCAGACAGAAACGACCAGATGGCACATTCATGACCACTGACACTGTATTTGTGACTACCATATTGGTGCATATTTAATATTTTTAATGGCAAAAACAAAGTCTTTAAAAAAAAACAGGAAAAGTCATAATTATTCCTCTTTAAATGTGACGTTAGAATAGTTTAACATACAAAGACGCCTTTATCTCCACTTCTAGTCTCATTCCTGGTACATTCGATGGTGTAATCACACCAAGGTATCACAATTAGTCTGACAATGGCATATTGATCATTAAAATGCCAGGCTACATGTAGCACCTTTACTCTAACAGTTAGACTCCAGCCATTTCTGCAAGAGAGAGCGGGCCAGAGACGAAACAAAAGACAAGCAGCAGCAGAGCAGCATCGCCCACACAGCTTGTAATGGATGCCTGGATCACACAACCACTTTTCTTCTTCTTTTTTTTTTCTTTTTTCGAACATGCCTGTATGGCCTAAAGGGGTTGGAGAAGAAGTTAGGCACCTCTTAGCCTTACACCTGGCATAAGATACACAGAGGAAGCCAAAGTTCAATTCCCACTGCGTACGTGTGGTTGTCTCTCCCTCTCTCTCTCTTTCTCTATCTATCTATGTGTGTGTGTGTGTGTCAAAGATTGAGTGTGTGTCTGTGTCTGTGTGTCTCGACGGGCAAAAAATGCAATATGAGGTGCGAAGAGGCGGCAACAGACAGCACAGGAACAGACCTGCATAATGGAGCACAGATCCCCCGTTGGTTCCTTTTTAACACCTCGCAGTAGTCTGAGAGTGGAGTGAGACAACGAGAGAGAGAGAGAGAGAGAGAGAGAGAGAGAGAGAAGGAGAGAGAGAAAGAAAAAAACAACCCCCCCCCCTCAAAAGTCGTAATTGAGCCGACAGCAGAAGACTGGAGACTTCTGCGGACACTTTTCAGAAGTTGTTGCGTTGTTGTTGTTGTTTGGCCTGGCTTGGAGAAAGTTGTCTGGCGCCGATTCTGAAGAAGAGAAGAGGCCCTTTTTTTGATTTAAGGTCTGGAAATACCTTGTCTCTTGTCTTTTTGGCTGTACCAACACATACTTTTCCAGGCTTAAGGGTGGAGGAGGGGAGGGTGGGGGGGTGGGGGGGTGGGGGGCTGGGATAGGGTGGTATCGATTCCAAGTCGGACACAACTATCAGAACTTCACACACCTACATGGGGGGGATTTCATGTGCTACCTTTTGGTACCTTCAGAAGTTCTCGTCTCTGTCTCTCCCTTACCCGATGAGACGGAGGTGGGTGAGGAGGAAGGGGGAGGAGTGGTGAGGGGGGGTCGTAACTACAAAGAAGGAATGGAGCTTTGAAAGGCAAGAGTTTCAAGCTTGCTTTGGGCAAACAGGGGGGCTTTGAAGACTCCACTCCTCTATTAAAAGGAGAGTTGGGGGGGGAGTAAAAATCAATTTTGACACAAAAAAGCATGCTATCTATTGCTGGAAATCCACACGGATGTACGATTGTAACTTAAAGTGTTAGAAATAACTTTGTGAACTTGGTCTGTGGTGCGAGGCGATGGCGAAGGAGGGACTTCAGGTTTTTGATTCAGCAGTTTCTGTGGCGGTCACTGGCATTGTGGTCAACCTCTAAACTCTGAAATATGAATATTTAATGAAGTATATCAAACTATTAGTAGATATCTGGATGATTCAATGTTTTCCAGTTCTTTTGGATTGTTTAATATTGGGTTTGTAGCTTGTTTACTAGACTTTAACACTGCATATTCACAAGTTAGTCATTATGAATATATTAAATTGAGGATTTTAGATTAATTAATTCAACTTATACAGCGAAAATAGCAATGTAAGATTAATGTTTCTTTGCCACAGATGCTGTAAAATTAAATATTTCGGTGGGGGGGGGGACAAATCTTCAGGACGTCTTTGCTATTTCCATCTGTGTTTTTCGGCGTTTATATATAGATCTTGAAAATTGAACAGATCATATACAGAGCTTTTTAGATTTTCACCAAATCATCAAATCATCAGCTGAGCCTCTGTGATGCATCATACCCAATAGGATCACCCCAAAAAAATATAAGCCCCGCCCACATGAGGCCCTCCAGCAGGGAATTACCAAACGCTGAAAGACATGAAACGATAGAAAATACTCCTCTAAAATCTCTGCTACATAGAAATTTAGTCTATTTATCTCTTTAGCACGGAAGTACTGGAAGTCTGGGGGCACAACTGCATCTTTAGACACATTTTGGCCTAATTAAAGTATCTCAAATCGTTAGCCATGTGGGGTTGTGCCAAGCCCCGAGTTAGGGGATGCTCTCTGATGGTAAATGGACAAGGATTTGTGACTCCAGTCTTCTCACATCAAAGCTTCAACTCAGGGGGAAGATGGAGAGGAAAAAAAAAAAATCGCCCTGAACCCTTCCAAGTCCGGAAAAACTCTGTCGTGGGTGTAGTGAACCTCCGAGAGAAAGAGAGAGAGAGAGTGAGAGAGAGAGAGAGAGAGAGAGAGAGAGAGAGAGAGAGAGAGAGAGAGAGGGAGAGAGAGAGAGAGAGAGAGAGGGATCAACACAGAGAAAGAGATGCAGACAAAGAGAGAGAGGAGATAGAAAGATGGAGTTTGACTTCAGAGTAGCACGGTGTCCTTTTTCGTCGCTGCAAATTAACTAACAGGTGGTAGCTAGGAGGTTTGGAAGTATGGATCTGAGGAGGGGTGGAGGGGTGGAGGGGTGTGGGGGGTACGGGGGGTGCAGGGGGGGGTTGGCCAAGAGGTAGAGCCCAGACTGCAGAATCTCCAGCCCTGTGATCCGACTCCAAGCTGGCAGCAACGCTATCAACAACGGAGACTGCAGATGTTGCCGGGTTCCCCTTTTCCTCCAACATGGCCCTCAGCTTTTTCTACCCCCCCCCCCCCCCCGCCCCCCCCCCAAACCCCCTCCTCACCCCTTCCCCTCCCGCCTAGATTTCGTGTGTGTTTGTGTGTGTGTGTGTGTGCTGAGTAGGAGGTCCTGTGAGCAAATCCTGATCAAGGCCTCTGACTGTGACAAGCAATGTCAGGGCTCATTTCTAAGTAGTCGCTGCTCCTTTCTTGTATGTGTGCATGTAGAAAACAGGGAGAGAAGCTGAGAGAGAGACAGAGAGAGAGAGAGGCTGAGAGAGAGAGAGAGAGAGAGTGTGTGTGTGTGTGTGTGTGTGTGTGGGTGCATGATTCTGTTGTGTGTGTGTGTGTTCATTGGCATCTTTCTATACCCATTCTCTCTGCCTCTTTCTAGCTCTTTTACAAAGAAACCATTGTTCTCCTGTGTTGTGTATAAATATGCGTGTGAACCTTGAGAAATGCAGGTTTATTAAAATTCTGGATGTCATTCCCGTGAAGTGAATTACTGATGGGAACACGGTGACTTTGACACGAGGGGGGGTCCTACAGGGGTAAACGATCTGCAGCTTATCCGCATAATCTACTTCATTTGGAGATAAATGGAGATGTGGGGCACAGTACCTGAAATGTCCAAATTAATCCATCATAGCTAAAGTTATAGAGTTTGTCTTCTGTCAACCAATGTATCCTAAATAGTTTGCATTCCTTTCTTGTCTGTGTTTGCATGTGTGTGTCTCGTGCAGCTTTGATTCCTCCGCCCTCGCCCCCCCACCCCCATCATCCTCCTCCTCCCACCCCCACTCTTCCTCTCCTCTCTTTTTCTCCTGTGTGTGTGTGTGTCTCTCCGAAATACCCAACAATTGGATGCACAGGTGGTCGGTCCACTTCTCCTCTTCCAAGTGTTAGATTTCATTACAAACAGTGTTGGAGGTGGGTCGAATGTGTGTGTCTGTGTGTGTGTGTGTGTGTGTATGTGTAGTAGTAGTGTTGGTGTCGGTGGCGGTGGTAGTGGTGGTGGGGGTCCTCTCGACATCTGTGGGCTTATTTGAACGGGTGGATGAGACGCGAGTCCCTGCCGAGTTCCTCCATGGAGTGACGAGGCTTCGCCAAGAGACCGACCGAGAGAAGACTGTCAATTTGAGATCTTTATCTTTCTTATTTATTTATTTATATGAACGGTAGAAGAGAGGAGAAGGGGTGATGTCACTATTTACGCTGTTAACTCGGAGTCACCTGAAGTATTTGAGTTCATTTTTTTTTAGATAAAGTTGCAGGTAAAGTCTAGAAATATCAATGCAAGGAGAGTCCCATCTCTCCAATGTTCCTACCAAATGTCTAATTGATGCTTTTTTTTAAGTTTAAATGTCTCAATGCTGTCTCTTTTAACAGAAAATACAACAAACTGCTAAAGCTAAGCTACTCTGACTGCAACTTTTCTCTTTAATTACAATACAAACACTTAAACGTTAACAGTTTCTGCAAATTAAATCTCATTTTAGAGGAACTAAATGCCGACTTTACCTGCTTTGGATTTATTTAATTTTCCAACTGACTGCTTTGCTGCAACTGATATATGACTAATTCATACGAGCTTTATTAGCATATATAGCGTATTGAAATTCAGCAAACAAACTCCAGAGTTGAAATAGGTGATTCACCGTCCCACAATGTGCATTTAGAGACATTCCACTTCCTCTTTTCTCTCTCTTTGTTAGAAAAAAGGTACGAGCCGCACACTGCTGCTCCTCTTTGGCTCCTGGCGAAATTGTTCTTGGCAGTCCTGCGAGGCTTCTCCCTGTTATGTGCCATTTGAAAGCATTATGAAATCTGCCATCTTGACTGCGTGAACCAAATAACAACAAGAGTGCATTGTGCGCCACCTGCTCCACACATTTAGGTGGCTTTAAATATGCAGGCGTAATGGCACCTATTCCCCCGGTCTGATGCGACTGAGAAGCAGGGGAGGGAGGAGGGAGGAGGGGAAGAGGGAGGGAGAGGTGACAGGGTAAAAAAAAAGAAAAAAAAGGGGGTTTACAGCTTCACTTAAGGCTGACGTTCATCAAGCGGTGAGGCGTTTGTCTTATTTGTTTTTCTCTTGTTATAGAACAAATGTGAATGACAAACTCTGGCATCCCTGAAGAGGTGTGTTTATTGTGTGTGTGTGTGTGTGTGTGTGTGTGTGTGTGTGTAGTTATAAATGTGATGAGGCTTTGTCTGGCGCTCTGGCGGTGAATAAAGAGATAGCCACGATGGCACAGAGAAAGATAGATAGATAGAGAGAGATAGAGAGAGAGAATAAAACTGAGTTACGGGAGGACAGAATGATATGATCAAGTTAATGCCAGCCATTTATTTAAAAGTCACATATCAATTAGATAATAGAGGTGAGTCTGATTCTCTTCAGCTTCAGCGCTGCCAAACAGTACTTTAAGGTACTAAAGGTGGGGAATAAAGCCAACTTCAAACATCTATATCAGTCTAATTATATGATTGATTGGAGTAGAAGGACACTGAAGGAGCAGAGGTGGTGTTAGGTAGCCAAGTAGACTAAAAGTGTGCTGCTATCTGTGAATATCAAACTGTCTGTGTGTCCCCCCCCCCCAATTATTAACTTCACAGACAAGATGAGGCTGTGTTTGCAAAGCTTGAGGACACTAACAGATGTTGGCAATACTGGAAAACATGTGGTTTGTTCCCTTGTTTGGCTACTTTGGGATGTAGTGAAGGGTATTCAAGTTAAGTTCATTGTATCTATAAATATATCTGATGTCCTCTATCCAAAGTCTACACACATCGACACTTGTTTTACCTTTTGAAGAGAGAGTTGAATAGGCATGGGCCGGAATGAGATTCTGGTGGTATGATAACCATAAGAAAACAATGTCACTGTCAATCTTTCACGGTATGGCGGTATGCAAGCTCTACAATGTTCCTAAAAGGAAGAAGAATAAAGACAGACATGTTAATTTAACCTGAATCTGTAATGACAGTGTGAGGGGTCGTGATACTCTACACTGCAGCTGCACCACCTGAGGGATTTCTGACCAGCACTTTCTGTCTTTGACCAGACTAAAAACAGCTCATACCTTAGGAACGGTATATCGGCGGTTTCGGTTATCGTGGCTTTTTCAAATCGCGGTATACTTTGAACACGGTTATCATCCCATGCCTAGAGCTGAACTACTTTTGAATGACTCACGCATTGTAAAACAGGCTAGGAAGGTAAAAATCTATGGTTAGGGTTATGGGTTGGGGTTGGGGTTGGGGTTATGGGTTTGGTTTAAAATCATGTGCACTGGCCTGCTGAACTGCAAAATGGATGGTGTGGTGGTAAGGAAGACGGTTCCAGGTTCGATCCCCAGGCAGAGCACCAAGGCAGAGCAAAGAGAGGGGCCCGCGGGAGTGAAATGTATAAAAATGAGGGGGGTACTGGGACAAGGCCCATCAGCAGCACTCTTAGTGTGCTTTAAATTTATCATTTAAAAGTTGTAAATGATAAATAAATGAATTGTCTTAGATCATGGTAACAGAAATAATTAAAAGAGGAAGTGAAAGACAGAACCTCAATAATAGTTTAAGATTTTAAAACATTGGAGCAGAGGAATAAAATTAAGTGCTACTGTAAAATTAGGTTAGTAAAAAGTACTTAAAGGTAAGTGCTTTTAAAAGTGCTAAAACAATCACAAAAATCCAATAAATACACAGCAAACAAAGGATCCCTACTCCTGGCTTATAAAATCTACAACCAATAAAACCTTTGTTAAAAAGAAAAATATTGGACACTTTGCCCTAGCGGGGAATTGAACCCTAAGGTTAGGGTTGAGACGGGGTTAGGCTGTATCAGTTTATATTGGGTTAGGTTTAGGGTTAGGGTTTATTAATTTATATTGGGTTAGGTTTAGGGTTAGGGTTTATTAATTTATATTGGGTTAGGTTTAGGGTTAGGGTTTATTAATTTATATTGGGTTAGGTTTAGGGTTAAGGTTTATTAATTTATATTGGGTTAGGGTTATGGTTAGGGTTTATTAGTTTATATTGGGTTAGGGTTAGGGTTTATTAGTTTATATTGACACATAAAAGAGTGCTCAAGAAGCCTACTCTTTCTTTACTGTACTTCATCTGTATGAAATAGTCAAAAAGAATGGCTGAAATCATCTGATAAATTGGGCTATTTCCCCTCATAATACTCAGCAACTGCTCACTTTTATCATGCAACAGTTAAGCAAGAAGCAGCTCTCAATACTCATGAAGCAGAAAAGCCTTAAAGCACGTCACAGTACATGCTAAACATTGACAGAGCTAACACGTTTGTCAGTATAATTACTGTATATAGACAAAGCCTGGTGAAGTTCTTCTAGGTGTACAGTTACACAGTTAAGATGTTGAATCCTGATGAGAAGTGATCTCCCCTCCCAACCTCATCCAAACAAACAGTACGCCGCCTTATTAAGCTTCTACCTCAGGTCTTGTGTTGCTTTGCCGGAGTGTAAAAAAAAAAAAAAAGAGAGCAAGAGCAAGGCAAGGCTGGTAAATTAATGAGAAAATAACTCTCTGGCTTTTATGATTTCCCACCTCATGTTAAGGGAGGGAATATTTTTGTCAGTTGTTAATTACTGTCATATGACTACAGCACCTTTTTCTCCCTGAAAATGACAGAGAATTGAAAGGGAGGGTAAAGATGGAGGAGGGAGGGGGGAGGTTGGGGGGGGGGGGGGGGGGGGTACGAAAATTAACTCGACTCACTCCGGGAGTGTGATCTTGTCATGTACCTGATGTATAAGGGAACATGTTTTACCCTGCGTTGGATGATGAATCTCATTTATTTACATGTTGTTTAATTTGCTTAGTGTGTAGCGAGTTCAAAAGCTTTCAGTCACATGAAAAAAGGAGTGATGCATAAAAAAGCTAATCCTCTACCTAACCTTGATGTAGCTTAGAAATATTCGAATAATGCACAAACTGTGGTGGAGTTACATGCATGCTGCCAAATAACTGCACAATGATGACATCACTTCAGTAATTAACAGATCTTACGTATAACACACATTGGATCCAACTCACATATGTACTGAAGCTACTTTTTGCAGCTCAACTTCGGTATATTGCTCCTTTTTGAGATGAACAGAGATTGACTAGATCAGAGGTGTCAAACTCATTTTCATTCAAGGGCCACATACAGCCCAATTTGATCTCATGTGGGCCGGATCATTAAAAAGATAAGAGAAGGAAGAGAATACAGGAAGGAAAGGAAAGATGGAAGGAAGGAAGAAAGGGAGGAAGGACAGATGGAAGGAAGAGAAGAGAAGACAGATGGAAGGAAAGGAAGGAAGGAAAAGAAGACCGGAAGGAAGGAAGGAAGGAAGGAAGGAAGGAAGGAAGGAAGGAAGGAAGAGAAGAGAAGACAGATGGAAGGAAAGGAAGGAAGGAAAAGAAGACCGGAAGGAAGGAACGAAGGAAGGAACGAAGGAAGGAACGAAGGAAGGAAGGAAGGAAGGGAAGAGAAGACAGATGGAAGGAAAGAAGGGAAAATAGATGGAAGGAAAGGAAGGAAGGAAAAGAAGACCAGAAGGAAGGAAGGAAGGAAGGGAAGAGAAGACCAGAAGGAAGGAAGGAAGGGAAGAGAAGACAGATGGAAGGAAAGAAGGGAAGATAGATGGAAGAGAAGGAAGGAAGGAAAGAAGAAGGAAACTGGGCCGGATTGGACCTCTCGGTTCTGGCCCACGGGCCGCATGTTTGACACCCCTGGTCTAGATCTTTTCATTGCTTTCCTGTCGCAGTAGATGGAAGGAAAGGAAGGAAGGAAAAGAAGACCAGAAGGAAGGAAGGAAGGATTTACACTGAAACTTCTCTCCTCTCAGATGTACTAAAATAATATATGAAACTCTACTAAATAGTAAAGGAATGAGAGTAGAGTACAATTAGGTTGCACTATTCTGCTGTTAAACATATTTACATTGGTTTCAAATCATTTCCTTTATCTTGGAAATATCCCAGAAGAATTGAGTGAAAATGACATTTATCTTCTAAAAAGTCTTATTGGCAGCAAGCAAAATGCTACTTTTGTCAATACTGTCAAACATTTACGTATCTCAGAGCAAATAACTTATTCCATACGACTCCATAAAGATTTGGGAGAAAAATGGAGGCAAAAGAGAGAGACAGAGGATGTATAATTGGCTTACAGATCACCCATGGATGTCATGGTTATTTATTGTATGTTCAGTTTCTGTATTTAAAATATGAATAATGTCTATAAATGGAATAAATTGGATGTTAGCACTAGCCCAAAGTTAGCATTTAGCACACCCAACGAGTCAATGTTAAGTAATCTATTGACTGACTCTGAGATTTTTGAAGGCCAAGGTCGACAGATACTTTTATCCTGAAGCTTCAACTACTGTAGGTCAAACATCCATCAAACATCACCAAATAAAAGGAAAAAATAAGCAAATATGTGATCAAAAATTCAGATTTAATAGAACTAATCCATCGAGGAGTCGGATCGGGTGTTTGTAATACTTCAAAAATCATCACTATTATAATTATATCATGGAAATTACTAACCTATATTTTACCTTGAAGGACCATTGAAGAGGAATCCTGTGCAAAACAATATTAGGTATAATTATGAACTATTCAGACACACATATAAGCAAGACGAAGGTTTATTTTTTTCATGTTTTGGAGCAGGTTGATTGAGTGATGTAGGCAGTGGGTGGTCACGTGTTTTCCATTAAAAGGGTAATCACATCGAACTAATGTCGGTCTACCCCTAAAAAAGCCTAACTGGTGCTATATACGTGTGAGTGCTATTAATGTGACCGAGTGCACCGCTGCTCCAACTGCCAAATGATTTCACTCATTAGTACCTCCTCTCGGGTTCATGGTGTGTTAATCAGTGAAGTTACTGTAGCTGCTGTACTGGGTTTATAGAAACACACACACACACACACACACACACACACACACACACACACACACACACATAGACTCCAGAGAAAAATGGGACATGACTAAAAAACCACAGCAACAAACCCTGGCTGAACCCTGAAGCTGTTATATTAACCTGTATTCTCCATCTCATGCCATCCAAAAGTTATAATGGCTGTTAGGTGTAAGAGTATGTTGCACCCAATAGCCGGTGAATGTCTTACTTCACACATATGGGTGGTGTAAAAGGACATAACGTCACTTGGCGCCTGGCTAGGTATTGTCTCCATTTCCTGGTTGACTGCTTCAGTAGCTCCTACAGAGAGAGAGAGGGAGGGAGGGGTCATTACTACTCCCTCTCCCCATCACACGCCGCCGACCTCAAACCGAGGCCTGCGAAATGCTAACCTTTTCTCACCCCCCTTCCAAAATCAAATCAATAACACTTTGGCCGCGAACAGGGAAACACTGTGTTGGCATTAATCACCTGCCCTTCCATGCTTGACTCTGCAGTTTTGTTCCTTGATGTCTGGGCTCTCTGTTTGGTTTGGAGGTAATGGATGGCTGGCTGTGTGGGTGACTGACTGACTGACTGACTGACTGACTGACTGACTGAATAACTGGCTCGCCTTTCAACACTGAAGCAGACCGTCATCACTTGTGCTGTTGACATTGTGGCACTTGTGTCTTAATGAGTCAGACATTGTTTTGTTTCAGGCAAATGATGGGCTGCTAAGTAAAGTATAATAGCCCCAAAATCACAAGTTGGACTCTGATCCCTCTTCCAGGACAAAGACATGTTTAAATATACAAAAAGAAAGCAGAAATAGTGACACTGTGGTAGTAGTAGAAGCAGACTTATATGAAGAAGACCCCATATTATCATTCAAAAAGATAGTTAACCTTTGTGTCGTCCTCCCGGGTCAAATTGAGCCTGTCTGTTTGGACTGTTCCTTTTTTCCGTCTGTCCTTCCTTCCTTCCCTCTGTCCTTCCTTCCTTCCTTCCCTCCCTCCCTCCCTCCCTCCTTCCTTCCTCCCTCCCTCCCTCCCTCCCTCCTTCCTTCCTTCCTTCCGTCTGTCCTTCCTCTCTTTCCTCCCTTCCTCCTGTCCTCCCTTCCTCCTACCTTCCTTCTTCCTTCCTCCTTTCTTCCTTCCTTTCCTTCCCCCCTTCCTTCTTTCCTTCCTTCCTCCTTTCCTCCCTTCCATCCATCCTTCCTCCCTCCATCCCTTCCTTCCTCCCTTCCTTCCTTGACTCAAGGACAACAGGAGGGTTAAGATAGTCAAATCTACAATCTGACATGTAACATCCCTTTCCCCTTTCCACACTGGAGGTAAGTATTGAACATAATGCACGTAGTAAAAGCAGAATTGCATAAAAAAACCCACATATTTCCAATACTGTGAAGTTGTAATAAGTACAAAGTTGCAGAGCTAGACATGACCAGAAAATCAACTATATCACCAGATAACAATGACGATATTGGATGATTCTGCACAACTCCAGATTACAGTCGATTTCAGCAGAGTTTAGTTTTTCTATGGGATTTATACAACATCAGCAACTAAGGTATGAAAGCCAGAGCCAGTGGGCCAATCAGCCTATAAGAAGTCTTAACAGTTGGTTGAAGTTGAGATATATAGGAATTTGTATCTGCATGATAATCTGATAAACTACATACAGGCCACATTATTTCCTACAATAGCAATGGAGGAAAGCATTGAACCTAACATTGCATGGTGCATAACTCCCATATTATACTATACAGGACAATATAATGCAGGCCTGACTCTACACTAGTATATTCCTGCTCAATGAATGACTCTCAACTAGTTGCCAAGCTGGCTGCAGCAACACACAGTAAGCTAGTACTTGCCTGCAGAAGAAGAGGATAAGTAATGGTGTTGTGACACTGGGAGGCTTTTACCAATATACTGAGCTTCATCTGTGACATATGGGTTAAAACTGCACATGCAATATGGTCACCAGCAACTCACAGCTACAGATCCAGAAGCAAATAATCCATTAGGAAAGTTGTCTGTGTTGTTATGTATCAGTTTGAAACCTGAATAAATGGAGCAGGGATTAGTTTCAAATCAGGAAACAGGCCCACTTTTTAAGAACTAATTTTAAGAATAAACCCCAAAAATAAATAAATAAATAAAATAAAAATCGCAGCATCTGGACAAACACTGGCAGTCACGTTCATTGTCCCTTTTTAAAACTTCTCCCAAGATTAGCCTACGTGCACACCAATCATTTTAATCATCTGAATAGTCATTTTAGGGTCAAAAGATTTCCCGTTTGAGCTTCTTTTGAAAATCCACATCCTGACTTGATTCGAGTGAATTCACCCCACCGTTGGCTTGCTTCACACTCGTCAAGTGTTCCCTGTCCTTCCTGTGATTGCATTAGCAGAGGCTGATATCAGCCCTGCAATCCCATCCACATAAATACTCCTCTCGAGACTCTTGTGTAAGCACATACAGGTGCAGCCATAGAGGGCCTAGCTTGCGTTGGCAGGAAACAGGTGTCTGGCTATTGATAGCGTCCTGATGAGGGTGGAGGGGGGGGAGAGGGGAGAGGGGCAACGAAATGCAAGGGTATGAAAATCAGGTGGGTTGTTGTGTGGTCCCCGGGTACAGCGACTACTAATTGTTACCAACGCTTTTGAGTCTATTTTTGTGGGCTGGTGCCAGATGGTTGCGGCTGACGGGAGTGTGGGGGGGCGGGGGTGGGGGGAAAGAAAGGGAAGGTAGTTGGTGTTTATAACAGGTTGTTGATTCCTGATGAAATGGGACCTTAGGGACCCCTTAACACCTGGTTAATAGACACGTAGAATTATTAACAGTATGTGTAACGTGTGTAGGAACCGTAGGTATATGTTTTCATGCTTTCTGCACACAGTTTCTATTGTGCAAATAGCAGTTTTGGATCAAGTGTGACTTCCAGGAAAGTTCTTGTTTTTCTGTTTACTTGTGGTTTAAACTGTATGTTGAGAAATACCAATGCACAAAAGAAATCCCTGCACAAGAAGTACATTAATGGACCAATAAAAGTCCAAATGATTAGACAAGAGGAGACACAAGGCTGTTTTGTGCAGAAATTGGGTGGTGCAAATGTCAGAAAACTACATTATAGGAGCTAAATCTTACTGCAGCTTTTGCTTTACATTCCCTGGCATATGTTTTGTGCAAAGCTAAAAATGGACTCATACTGTACTTCTGGATTATTTACAGTCACCAGTCTACCTAAGAGGACAATGAGAGGACGCCAATGCAAACATGAACAGAACATGCTAACTATGAACAGACAGGAATGGAAACGGAAACTCTCCAAATATTTGTACTCATATTATAACCTTCCTTCACAAAGACACAGGTTTATTTCTCCAAATGACTCTCAACAGCTGAAACATAGCACATGTAAGTGTATGGTATGCTGTCAATAATAAAGATAATATATTGATAACATCTTACAAATATACCAAAACTAGATTTTCATGCTGTAATATGCAGCCATCGAGTCAATGAAGGCTTTAAATGCATCCAAACAATAAAGCTGCTACAAGTGAAAGCCTCCATTCAACAGATGAAAGAAGCTCCTGGTTTCAGCCATTTATGCTTCAAAGTTGTAAAAACTTAATCAGCATAATTAATGCAAACAGTACTATCATGAACCAGAGCACATTTACCATAAAAACTTTATATGGATGGATAAAAATACCAAGTGGTGCTTCTTTGATGCAGCAAATGAACAAACATATCTCTACACCGTGTTTAATAGCATGCCTTTGCCCTCAGCATAGTTTTGCATGCCTCCCAGCATAACATTACTCCTCGCATAACACAGCATAGCACAGCGCCTCCAGAGGTAGACAAGCGCCACTGCGATACGGAGAGGAAAAGAAAAAAAGAAAACAACAAGTCGACATGAAATCGATGCCTAAAACACCTTAATCTTCCAATTAAATCTCTTCAGAGGCTGCGGTGAGATGGTAACTGTGATAAGTGCAGGTTGGAGTGAGGCAAGTAGGAGGAGGAGGGAGGAAGAGGAGGAGGAGGAGGAGGAGGTGAAACCTACACAGGTACGTCTGTCACGGGTAATTACCTTCTCAGCGCCCTCGGCTCTCCAAGCTGCCAGTCGTCTGTCTGTCAGAGAGATCAGCTTACCTCTTGTCTGGGAGTGTGTGTGTGTATGTGTGTGTGTGTGTGTGTGTGTGTGTGTGTGTGTGGTCGCTGGCTGAATGTTTATGAGTGTGTGTGTGTGTTTCTTATAGAGATAAAGTGAGCGTGTGTCTGGCAACAAGGAGATAATTTGTATAAGTGAGCACGTGTGGGGAGAAAGTGAGCGTACGAGAGCCTTGTGTGCACACAGGTGTGCAGACACAATGAGTGTTTGCACAGACGGGCTCGTGTGAAAGCCGACTGTGTGTATACATCTGCAAAAAAAAGTGCACCTTTCAATGTGCGAGCGTGCACGTGTGCCATGTAGAGAGAGACTAGCGGAAGAACATTTGTGTGTTTATAGGAACTGTAAGCGTGAAAATGCGCTAAGTAAGACAACATGTACCTGAGGAAATAAGTGTGTAGGCGTAAAATGAGTGTGTGTGTGTGTGTGTGTGTGTGTGTGTGTGTGTATGTGGAGGAGGAGCACACACACACACACACTCATGGACGTACACACACCTTTCTCAACCTCACAAAGCGGCCTTTGAGAAGTGAAAAGGTAGGGAGGCCGATGGGAGTGATTGTTGTGCAAACAGGCGAACACAGAGGAGGCTGGTGTGTGTTAAGAGGCGGTGGGCAGGTAATAGAGCAGACATAATGGGAGCTAAGTACCTGTAATCCTTGGAGATATCACTCCAGACAAGAGGGGGGGGGGGCCCAGGGTAATTCCCCCCCCGGTTGGTGTAATTGGTCCCTCGCCAGGTTGGAGTGTGTGTGTTGGGGGGATTGGTGTAGGGTGTTTGGGGCGAAGTATCAGGTGTGAGAGGGTGTCAGCTGCACTGAGTGCCTCCTATTGATCCGGGAGAGGGACCGTGTGTGTGTGTGTGTGTGTTTGTGTGTGTGTGTGTGTCCTGACCCAAATTCAGTAGGAAGCATCTGGCAGGGAAAAGGCACCTACCTGATTCACCGGTAGAAGAGGTCGCAGGTGCATGAGAGCTGGGTGGAAGGACAATGATGATGATGATGATGCTGATGCTGATGCTGATGATGCTGATGATGATGATGCATACCTGCTGGTTGCTGCAGACACTTCCTGCAAAGCGAAAAAGGTAAAAAAAACATATAATTCTCCACATATTATTATATTATTCCAAATTAATCTACATGTGATGTGTTTCTTCTTCTCTATTTATTCAAATGCTTAAATTGTGACTAAACATATGATAAATTTACACATAACCAAAAAAATCCTGCTTTTTATTACTTCATAAATTATCATTCTCTCATCTAGTCATCCTCAACCTTGAAAATACTCAATTTATTCAACACTTATTCCACCGAGGAAGACATGAAACACAGTTAAGGCTCTAAATAATGCCTTAGCATGTCTGTATTATGTGATTTACAGGTGATCTCAGTGCAGCTATGTGATGAGAGTGATGAGAATCAAGATGGAGACTTCCAGAAAAATATCTTTAAAGCAAAGATGTGTCTCATATTTTATCGCTTTGAAAAACATTTGTCCCCGTGAGCTGCTCAAGCATAAGTCAGTGTCAATGAGACTACATGATTCAATTAAGGATATATGGGGGGGAGAGGGAAAGTGTCAGTGTGTATGTGTGTAGTTACAATGCTTACACATGCATGCATCCCTTTTGCACATGTGCGTGTGTGTATGTGTGTGTGTGTGTGTGTGTGTGTGTGTGTGTGTGTGTGTGTGTGTGTGTGTGTATGTCCCATTTCTTCTGGATATCTGCTAATTGTGCATTTCATTTCTGCTCAAGTGACTCTTTAAAGGCAAAACAGATACTGAGAGTTGGAGTGCCGAGAGCGACGGGGATAAAAAAATAAAAAAAGCAAGGACGAGGAGAAGAGACAGAGAAAAGGAGAGGAGGGGTGGGGTGGGGGGGGGGGGGAGTTATAAAAAAAAGCAGAGATAAGAAACAGGAAAGACAGCTGCTCTTTTCCCTCTCATTTCATCCAGTTATTGGTTAACTCGGTGGAAAGAAAGTAAATGTTCAAGGGATTTCAGGTCGGGCCCCTGCCTCCGCCAAGGTAGATGTGCGCTCTACTTGAGGTCTAATTCAACTCTTGTGTAGTATTGATCGCTGCGGAGGCCACCGGGGAGCCCGCCGGTCTTTCCTCGGACCAAGGTAGACAACGGTGAGAGAAAAACGTGTTGTAAAATGCCTCCCCTCCCCTCATCCACTCCCTAGTTGATATCAAGCTGCTCACTTTTGAGTGCATCCTTTTTTTCTTTTTTTTATCCTCAGGTTTTCCACAGAGTGATGGAACACCTTTAGAAATCAGCCGCAGGGACCAACAGCGTTCAATGCTCAAGACGCTGTAAATTGAACGAGAACAGGAAGACAGTTGCGTGTGTGTGTTTGTGTGTGTGTGTGTGTGTTTGTAGCATATGTAAGTATTTCATATGTTTTCTGCCTGTGAGTGCAAAGTGTAGGCTAGTTTGTTAGTGTGCGGTTGGGAAGGGGGGGAGGGGGGGAGGGGTGCCCTGAGAGCTGATTCAGCTGCACTTGGATGGCGAGTTCGGAGGGCGGGGAGGTGAATGGACAGTTGTAAGGAGATGATGGTGGTGGGGGGGCGAGTAGGAGGTGGGGGGGTTCCAGGAAGAAGCGGGTACCTGCGATGAGAAAAATATGGATTCCTGTCGGCAAGACAAATTGATCTCCAGTGTGTGGGAGGAGCAGAGGAGCATCTGAAGGGAAATCTGCTGAGAGGGAAGGATGGAAAACTAGAAGGAGAAGAAGAAGAAGAAGAAGACAGGGCTGGACTTTAGGTTTTCTATGTGTGTGTGTGTGTGTGTATGTGAAGCGGTAAGCAATTGAACAAATAAAATCCAATCCTCCAACTCCTCAGAACAAGAGAAACAGCCTTGTGTTAGTCAGATATTGTAGTAAAATAGAAATAATTCATCTTTTTTAGCTTCGAGTACGTCTCTTCACATGATATCTATTCAGTTTGTAGATATTGGAGGAACATCAGAACATTAGTACCTCATGTCCCTGTAGTTTGGGGAAACTAGACAAGAAGAGTTTAAGATAGTCCAACCCCCTATCTTTCAAATGACGCTAGCTAATGATTAATAAACTGACTTTCATGGTAAAAAAAAAGCCTTTAACTTAGCCAAGAGTTGCTCAAAAACACACATTTATAACTTAAATTATTGTTCAAATTAAAATATTTCCAAGGATATGCAAAAGAGGATACATTTTTTTTTACATTTGGTGGTTTGGTGCTGCAATGAAAATGCTTTTAGGCTATTGCTGAGTTTTCAAACGCAGAGAGATTCAAAAATGGGCATTTTATAGTCAATTTGAAACTATTATACAAGTATTGAGTACAAAGATAGATGAATAATGGCTCATAATGGTGACTGATTCCTTGATATTCAGTATAAAGTTAAAGTCAGTTTAATATAACGTTCATTGTCACTATGCAGCAAGTACATGCTCTTCATTCTTCAGCCTAATGCTTTCTCTTCTGTGTGACTGTGGTTATAAATATACAAATACTTGGAGGTATATATGGGGCTCTTTGGACACCTGTTACTTCCCCTGACACACACACACACACACACACACACACACACACACACACACACACACGCACACTTTCATGTAAACAGGAAGGAGGTTATGTGAGCAGAAATGCCAACTCTCTCCTTTGGGAAATGTTGCAGGTTTCTCTTTGAGGCCAACTGAAATACAGCAAACTATATTATATTATATTTAACTGATATTTAATTATCTGCTGATCCATGACCATTATCTGCAGGTGCAATAAAAATCATTAATGTCAGATTATCACCTGATGCAGCCAACGAAATGTCCAAAAGCATCAAACTCTTCATGCATGAACCATGTGACAGCAAAGGCAAATGTCACACATGCACACACTGAAGAGAAAAAAAAAAACCCATCTAAGCATTAAACAGGTTATCACTTCAGCTCAGAGCACATAAATCAACCACAAATACTGTAGGAAGGAGTCCGCCATTGTTATTCTTATTCCTCAAACTAACCCGACAACTTCTCAAAATGTTTGGCATCTGTAAAGGCGGCTTGCTAAGGTTGCCCTCCGAGCGCCGGGGCTGTGCGACACCGTTATCAGGCCAAGGCGCCGCAGATTGGCACCTGTCACGCTGCATTCAAAACCCCCTGTGAGTTAACACTGACAGACAGGTCGGCGTGCCAGACCTGAGGTAGCACCCGTGGGTCCCCTGGACTCAATGGGTGGGCGGCTGGAAGTAAAAATAAAACACAGACGTTGTTTTTTGTTCTTTAACATGCCGAAGAAGTCTCTCTTATGATCAGTTATAGTATCTTTTTACCTGATATTCAACCTAAAAATAACCCTTAAAAAACCCTTTAACAGCCATTAAAATCATCCTGTGCATAAGAACTGTGAAATTCATCCAATCAGGCCCATTTGTAGCATTTAAATTGATTTATTAGAATCAGAGGAGACACTGCTATAAACCAATTTGAGTCAATTTAACTATATTTGGCCTTTAAACCAAGTAATCTAATGAGCCACCTGATATTCAACCTTAAAAAAAAGACTATACAACAACATACAGTACTGAAAGTGACATTTTAAATCAATAATCACATTTAAAATTAACTCTTGAGATCTTACTGACACTTTAACTGAAAAGATACCTCCTTAAAAACCATTCAAAACCATTTATAGGAGCATACGTGTCCAAAAGGTTCAATTTTAAGTGTCAAATTGCCTCAATTTCAAAAATATCCTTTTAAAATATAGTTTAATATTCAACAACATACAGTACTGAAAGTGACATTTTAAATCAATAATCACATTTAAAATTAACTCTTGAGATCTTAATGACACTTTTCCTAAAAAATACCTCCTTAAAAACACTTTAACAGCAATTTAAAACCATTTATAGGAGCAAACGTGTATCCAAAAGGTTCAATTTTAAGTGTCAAATTGCCTCAATTTCAAAAATATCCTTTTTTAATAAAGTTTAATATTAACTCCATCCAATATACACTCATTTCTGATTGATTCCCTTTAAAGAGGAACAGTGAAACTCATCCAATCAAGCCTGTTTGTAGCATTTAAATTGAATGCCTTTACACTGCTGTAAACCAGTTTGATTCAATTTCTCTATATTTAACCCTTAAAACTCAATAAGCAACATTATTCTCATCCTGAAGCCCAAAAGATTTAAACTGACTTTGAAATCAAAAGAGAATAAAAATGACTTGATGAGGAAGAAGATGAGGGGTTTTTGTCATCATTGAAGGAATTAGAGGTTCTTTAAAACTGAAGTCCTGGCTGTTTATATTTTATTTTATTTATTTCTAGTTCGGACGTTGGGGTCAAAGCGGCGGCGGCATAAGCACTTCCTTATTGAAGAAGACAAGAGCAATGATCGATGCCAATCGCGTAATCAGGCTTTATTTGAAGGGGGTCGTTGATTCTCAGTCCATCAAGGTTAAGAGTGCGGCACTTGTCACGGCATGATTTATTATTGCCAGGAGCAGACGAACAACGTCGCATGCCAAAAGGAGGCGGGGAGGGGGAGGGGGGGGGTGGAGGGGGGGCGGGAGGAGCGAGGAGACGAAGCCCCCGTCGTTTGTATTAATAAGTCCAGACGTTACGTGTGAGGCGCATTTTGGAAATTACCCTTGAAAAATTAGCATGTCACGATCAATCGTCATCAAATGATTCGAGGGGCGTGGCCTGCCTTTATTTAAACGGTATTCATCATCACATGCTCAGAGGGTAAACTAGTGGATTGTTATTCACATGTCTTTAGCACTAAAGACTTATTTCACTCTGTCTTTGTTTCTGATCAGCCGAGTGTGGAAGTGTGTGTGTGTGTGTGTGTGTGTGTGTGTGTGTGTGTGTGTGTGTGTTGTATAAATGACTCTGATAGGCTGATAGGCTGTTTCCTTGTTTCCAAGTGAAGATGCTGTAGCGGAAATTGATCCATTCGAGGAATAAAACAAAACAAAAACATTAAAAATCTAATTAAGTAAAAAAAGTTTTCGGCGTTTAATAAAGATATCAACGGGATGATGATGGTGGTTTTCTTTTCTTTTCTCTCTCTTCCTTATGATCCAACAACTGAATCTCCGTCTGCTGCAGCTTTATCAAACTCACTGGGGATGAAAGTGACGTTTAAACGCTCCGCATGTAGAAAGTAAATCTTCTCGGTTTGGGTTGCCGCGGTGACTGATGCCTATTTACAAACAAAAAGTACGCCGGGACCCTGCCGCCGTCTGTCCGCCCGGAGAACACACTGCTATATATATATGGGGGAGACGAATGGAGCGGAAAGTGCATTTTTCATCCCGTTCCCCTCTGTTTGCGCTCCCCTTACACACACTACACAACAGGGAACACATGTAATGCATCACACCGTGATTTCTGACAGCGGAGGTGAAGGTAATAACTTTGGGAAGCCCGCTCCCCTTCTTTTCTCCCTCTCTCCCTCCCTCCTTCCCTCCTCCCCACTCTCTCTCAGCGGCTCGACGCTCTTATGTCAGCCATCGATCTGGTGGCTGGAGACAACTCATTTCATCGCAGTGACACGCCATGATGGACCGGAGCGCCCCCCGAACCCCTAGACTTATTCCCGGGCCCCTGTGCTCCAGCTCCAGCTCCAGCTCCTTGCACGCCTCCGCCTCCGCCTCCGTCAGACAGGCAGCGTGTCGGGACGCTTGGCGAGTCTATTGATCTGACACGGGTGGACGGCCACAGAGGCGCTGACGCCATTCTACTTTCTTGGCGGTTTTTCTTCATCATACCGCCGCCACGGCTCCGTGTCACCATTTCCACCATCCTGACACACTCGCTGGATGGATTCAATGTGGATTAAGCTGTTCAGTGTGACACCTCAGTTGAATTTAAGGGGTTGAATCTTTTGCTATCTTTTTTTTTTTTTTTTTTTTTTTTTTGGGGGGGGGGGGTCAAATTTTTATTTTCATTTCCATTTTAAGTCCAACAGGAATATTTCA